>NC_079421.1:250312-295312 GCF_026213295.1 Gadus chalcogrammus
GTAACCTTTCTAACGCAATTTCACAAAAGACTGCTCTGTTTGTTCGGCAAACAATGCCAATTACAAAAGCCTGCTCAAAATGCCTTGACCTTTTTCTCTAAATAATTACAGAGCTCTCCCCAACCTCTGCTCATCTCCAGCCTCTCCCCCTCCTCCTCCTCCCCCCTCCCCCTCCTCCTCCTCCTCCCCCTCCCCCCTCCTCCCCCTCCCCCTCCTCCTCCTCCTCCTCCCCCTCCTCCTAAGAAGACAACACATGTGGGCCCCTCTCTGATGTGGCTCTCATTGGCCTCACAGAAACGCAACTGATTCAATATTAACAGTAATGATCAGTACAACAGTCATGAATGTTATAATTAAGAATGATGCTAATATCAATTTCATTAATAGGATATGATATGTTTAGAATGTCATATATAATGTTAATAGTAATAATGTTACTAGTATTGAGCATACTATTGTATTGTATTGATAGCAATAATAATAAACTCAGTAGAGCACTTTTCAGTTATCTCAGAAAGGCTATCCATAACTTACAAAATCATAGGGATGTAATACTTGTTCTAGACTTACAGCCAAACACTGGCTACTTCAATGCCAATTCTAATTTGTGTTTAGTCAAGAGTCGGCATACTTTCAATTCTGCTGGATGTTAAATTGCTAGGCGTTGAGACAGATTGTGTGTGTGCGTTGGGTTAAATAGTCGGTGTCTACCTGGGTAGCCAACCACAGCTGGGGCCTCCAGCAGCCCCTGGAGAACTATGTAGAAACAGAAAGGTACATAAGTCACACTGTGTGTCTTCTGCAAGTTTTGTCTCAGAGAGATCATATTTCCTCTCTACCAACCGTCCTTCTCTGTGCTCTGTCCTACTCCCTTCAGTTCCTTCATCTTCACCTCCTCTCCTCGTCTCTTCTGATCCCTTTGTCCTTCCTCTTCTCCTCTCCTCATTGCCTCCCCCACCTCTTCTCTCTCCATCTCTCTCCCCCTCTCCTCATTGCCTCCCCCACCTCTTCTCTCTCCTCCCCCTCTCCTCTTTGCCTCCCCCACCTCTCCTCTCTCCATCTCTCCTCCCCCTCTCCTCATTGCCTCCCCCACCTCTTCTCTCTCCATCTCTCTCCCCCTCTCCTCATTGCCTCCCCCACCTCTTCTCTCTCCTCCCCCTCTCCTCTTTGCCTCCCCCACCTCTTCTCTCTCCATCTCTCCTCCCCCTCTCCTCCCCCTCTCCTCATTGCCTCCCCCACCTCTTCTCTCTCCATCTCTCTCCCCCTCTCCTCATTGCCCTCCCCCACCTCTTCTCTTCTCCATCTCTCCTCCCCCTCTCCTCCCCCTCTCCTCATTGCCTCCGCCCCACCTCTTCCTTCTCTCCATCTCTCTCCCCCTCTCCTCATTGCCTCCCCCACCTCTTCTCTCTCCATCTCTCCTCCCCCTCTCCTCCCCCTCTCCTCATTGCCTCCCCCACCTCTTCTCTCTCCCCCTCTCCTCATTGCCTCCCCCACCTCTTCTCTCTCCATCTCTCCTCATTGCCTCCCCCACCTCTTCTCTCTCCATCTCTCCTCCCCCTCTCCTATTGCCTCCCCCACCCTCTTCTCCTCCATCTCTCCTCCCCCTCTCCTCATTGCCTCCCCCACCTCTTCTCTCTCCCCCTCTCCTCTTTGCCTCCCCCACCTCTCCTCTCTCCATCTCTCCTCCCCCTCTCCTCATTGCCTCCCCCACCTCTTCTCTCTCCATCTCTCCTCCCCCTCTCCTCATTGCCTCCCCCACCTCTTCTCTCTCCCCTCTCCTCTTTGCCTCCCCCATCTCCCTTCCACCACCTCACACCTCCACCCATTCCCTCCCAATTTCTTCTCCCCTTTTATTCTATCTCCTTTCCTCATCCCTTCTATCTCTTCTCCCAATCCCTCCTCTCCTTTGTCATCCTCTTCTCCTCTGTCCTTTCCATCTCCTTTCACTTCTCTGTTGCTCCCCCTCTCTCCTTCCCGTTGCTCCTCACCCCCGCCTCTCCCCCTTCCACCCCTCCATCTCCCTCTCTACATAAGCCAAAGTGGATCAACATGCTTCAGGGCGTCGGAGGCGTATTGGGCGGGCAGGGGTTGCAGGTGGGGGGTTGAGGGGGTGCGATCCATTCCTTTTTACTGCCACATACATGTGTAGGCTTCCATTATGCTCGGCAATATGCAACAATATGCAGATTTCTCCATCTGCATGGCTCATAAACTCCTGCAGGCCACGCAATCACAGACTGTAATGGAAACGGGCAGCAGCCGCTGATAGCTTCCCACCCGTTGGACAGGGAGCATGTGGATAGCTTCCCACCCGTTGGACAGGGAGCATGTGGATAGCATCAGTAAACAGCCTACAGTGATTCCACCTGCCAACAAACAAGCATTAAGGCAAACCGAACCTATGAGAGTGCACAACACAATATATACGTATATATATATATATCATTATTTGTATATGTGTGTTGCATTGTGTGTTTGTGTTTGTTTGTTGTTGTGTTTCTATACAAGAGGCAAAACGACTCTGTAAAACCCTTGCTGCGGCGCGTATATCATTTTACTAAATTATTTAACTTTAACACGATTTAAGTACAGTAATTGGCACGCATGTCAGATTGTTTAGCACAATTAAAACATATTGCATTTTGTGCTCGAACGACACCCACATGTTTCAGAGCACACTATTGTTTTCAGTTGCTATTCAATTAGTTCAGTCTGTCGAATATAACAAGAAAAAACATTCTGCACCAATAGCTCTGCAGCTTGTCACATTGGATGACATCATCAACAATATACTAATTAGAACTTCTCGAATAAAAACACTTTATTAGCGATCCATTGGCTGTGTTTGCGGTCAAAGCACTTGGCGTGATTTCGCCGCAGTGATATTATGTGCATGTAGGCATGCTGGCTGACGGTACTTATATTGTCTAAGTGCTGTTCTTTATTCTTCATCATGATGTGGGTGGGAGGAAGGGAGGTGCACCGTGTACCTGATGAAACCCTCTCCAGTAAGTTACTGTTCAGGAACTATTATTAGTAAAACTCTCAAAACACTTGACGCGCTGTTATTTTCCAGATGAAGTGGAGGCGGGGTTAACTCCGAGTGTGCGTGTGTGTGTTTGTGTGTATGAATGTGTGCGTGTGTGGGACTGATATTTGAGAGGTAGACTGATCAGTGGGTGTGACTTCATGATCTTCTATTGGCTGAAACCTACAATGCACGTGACTGCCACTAATATAAACATTACAAACATTACATTAAATCATTAAAAAATATATATGTAAAAATACAAAACAAAAATGTATGCTTAAATTGTTCACTACTGAGACATTGATGCCTGCATGCTCCCCAGGTTGTGGTATTTCAGGATTTCTCTCATAACCTAGTACGTCATAACCTGGTACGTCATAACCTGATACGTCATGACCTGGTACGTCATGACCTGGTACGTCATGACCTGGTACGTCATGACCTGGTACGTCATGACCTGGTACGTCATGACCTGGTACGTCATGACCTGGTACGTCATGACCTGGTACGTCATGACCTGGTACGTCATGACCTGGTACGTCATGACCTGGTACGTCATAACCTGATACGTCATAACCTGGTACGTCATAACCTGGTACGTCATAACCTGGTACGTCATAACCTGGTACGTCATAACCTGATACGTCATAACCTGGTACGTCATAACCTGATACGTCATAACCTGGTACGTCATAACCTGATACGTCATAACCTGGTACGTCATAACCTGGTACGTCATAACCTGGTACGTCATAACCTGGTAGGTCATAACCTGGTACGTCATAACCTGGTACGTCATAACCTGATACGTCATAACCTGGTACGTCATAACCTGGTACGTCATAACCTGGTACGTCATAACCTGGTACGGCGGATCCCGTTCACACAGAGAGAGCTGATTATACTCCAGCTGTCACCACTCTCAGATTAAGCGAGACGTTTTTAAATTTTAATAAATGTCGAATGCGTTGAGTATTAGTACATAACATACAGAAACACAAAGGTGACCCCACCGACTTGTCACCCCCTCTTGCTAGAAGGAGATGTTTCTTGTCTATTTATAGTCATCTTCATCACTGGATCCTTCTCCACACAGACGGCAGCTGGGCAGTGCATTGGACCGTGTTGCTGCTCCTACCTACTGTCCCACCAGGCCGACTCAAACCGGGGTGAGGACACCCCCCACTCCTACCCCTTACTGAGAGGATTCTGCTAGAACCAGATAACCAACCTACTCATCAGAATTGGCGGGAAGCTGTGATTGGCTGAGTGAATCCTGGCAGGGATCCGGCCTCCACTGCACGCCCTTCTTCTTCTGCACCAAGAGGCACGACGCGCTAGCCAGGCTCCCGTCCCCCACTGTGGGGGGGCTCTATCGCTCATCTCCCCCCACCCCCCTCTCCTTTCCCCCACCCCCTTCATCCATCAAGCAAGGCATCAGCTGCACTGCCGTTGGTGGTCTAACCCCACCCTCCAACCCCCTCCACCCCCACCATCCCCCTGCATGCCCCCCCCCCCCACCCCCGTAGGCCCACCAGCAACAGACCCGACATCTCTTCTTCGATTTCTCAACAAAGCGAGATTCCATCCCGCTGAACACTTCTTCATCCTCCGGTGTACAATCGAGCGTCTGTGCGAGCCGGGCAGCTGGGGCCCCGGCCCCCCGGCCCCCTGGACACAGTCTGGTCCAGCAGGGCTGCTGAGAGACAACACAGACACAACGGAACCCCTGGAAGACCGGGGCATATGTCTGATGGCTGGAGCACTGTCTATCATTAGAATGGAGATGAGGACCCCCCCCCACACACACACACACACACACACACACACACACACACACACACACACACACTCCCTCTCCTCCTTTGAACGCTTCAAGACGCAATGAGATGCTAGAAGGAAAATGCGAGAATCATAAACACTTTTTGTAGATGTGAGGCCGTGTCCGTTTCTCTGGCGTTTGTCTGCAGCAACTCAGCATTAGCGAAATGAACGGTAGCATTGAAGCAGATTGGTTTTTATTATAACGTTCATGAGCACGCAAGGAGGGCTCATGAGAGATTATCGTTATTCAACAGCGTGTGTTTCTGGTAATGTCAAAGTGAAAATAATATCCACATATTTGTATCAGCTCAATTGTTATGCCTTGAACGTCTTTCTTTTATGTGCTGCTGTATCACAGAGAAGACAGCTGAGTTTGAAGCAACAGACCTCCAAATCCCAGCTGCCTCTCATAAACCAGTTCTTACCACCTCTGACCCCATGTCGAGACTCTGATTCTGCCCTGGGACTTCCTGTTATGCTGGCTTCTCTATAAGATAATTACCGCCTCCCCCCACCTCTCCCTCTCTTGTCCTTCCTCTGCAGATCCTCCCGGTTGTATGGTTGTCGGGGGTCGGAGTGGTGGGGGGGGTAATGATGCTCAATTGCCTTCTGCTGTCCAAATGTAGCGGCACGCAATTGGTCAGTAATTGACGGCAATGGGAACAGGGAAAGATGTGGAATTCATCTTGTTGCTCATGAAGCCTGGCTGTGTCCGCGTGCACTGCTCTGTCATTGGCTATTAGTTGTAGGAATGCACATATTTATATATGTACATATGTTTACTGTGTGTATGTGTGTGTGTGTGTGTGTGTGTGTGTGTGTGTGTGTGTGTTCATTTGTGTTAGTGTCTACATCTACGTGCATGTAGATCTATGTGCAGGTGCTTACTGTGTCAATTTATTTCTCTGTGCATCTCTTTGTTAGAATGTGTGTGTAAGTTTCTGTTGCATGATTCATTGTGTGTGTGTGTGTGTGTGTGTGTGTGTGTGTGTGTGTGTGTGTGTGTGTGTGTGTGTGTGTGTGTGTGTGTGTGTGTGTGTGTGTGTGTGTGTGTGTGTGTGGTTGGAGTTACCCTTCAGAGCCCTCAGGCGTTAGAGTACAATGGGCTCCCAGTGGGGGTGGCCCCTGTATTGGCCCCACTGAGGATCATGAATCTCATAACCCGTAGCTTGGGGCGCCACATGTGTTAGCCACCGACCATATCAGCTAGCCGTTCTGTCTGTAGTCATTCATAGCCCCACAATCGTCTCACACTCAAAATGTAAGTCTGGTGTGTCCTAACCCTCTGGGGAACAAACCCTGAGTCCATAAACCGGAAAAGATTATTCTCCGGTTCGCTCTGTTTCAGTTGGTTGTAATTAAAGTGGTGAAATTACTGTACTCACACACACCCTGATCCAAAATGGAGGGCGTCCCACGGTTCAGTGGCTGACCCTTAATGAGTAAAGTGAGAAGAAATGAGAAGCCAGGGTCAATACGAGGGCCGGATCTGAGGACAGAAAGACGTGTCACGGCGCCACCGACCACCGACCTCAGCCTCGGTCTAAGGCCACTCCACCAATCACCGGCGCCGCCCACCAGGTGATGTCATTAAGAATGACAGCATGACATCATCAAAATGATGTCAACGAGGTCACCTGCCCCGAGACGATGAACAGCGAGGAAAGGAGACCGTGGGGGCTCGCTCTGACTCACAAATCATTCTCCCTTTGTCACAGCCTCGTCAATTCTCTTCTTCTCCCCGCTTACACACACACACAGTGTCGCCTTATCGTGGCGTAATGCCATATTTAACTCACGTTTGTGATGCGGCGGGGCGGGCGTGGCAGGACGGGCGAGGAGCCGAGGCTTTCAATCCTGCGTCAGTGACGACGGGGAAAATGAATTGGAGGAGGAGGAGGAGGAGGAGAGGGGGGGCTTTATGGCAGCAGACCTGGGGGAGAGCAGAGGAAACCGAGCAGCTCCAAGACACGTAGTTAATTTAGACGCCGCGATGGAAGCGGCAGCCGCGGGGGCGTTGGCGGGCGTTGGCGGGCGGTGGCGGCGGCGGGCGGGTGGCGGGCGTTGGCGGGCGGGGGCGGCGGCGGGCGGTGGCGGGCAGCGGGGGTCCCTGTGCCATCCGGCGCTCCACTGAGTATGGCGGGCGCGTCGGAGTGGGGAAAGCAGAGAGATGTGTTTGGAGGCTCTTCACGGCTCTTACGGCCTCCGTGGTGTTTTGCATTATCCGCTCCTCTTATCGGGTTGTGTGGCGAGTCACATAAGTGTGTGTGTGTGTGGAGGGGGGGGGGGGGGGCACATGAATAATCCATTTTATCAGGGAGAGATTGTGCGGGTTGTTTGCAACTGAACGTGATGTGCGCTGCGGAGGCACGGCGAATGGAAAAACACGGGCGTGCGGCGGCTGGAGCGCTCGCCAATGTTTTTCCCGACTTTGATGGAAAAGTGAGGATTCGATTCGCCGAGAGAGACGCTTCACATCGGCACTGTGACCAATCGGTGGAGAATGCACATCTGAGAAGGACAGAGATGAGGATTGTTTCTGCCTCCCCAGCACGCATACAATTGCACATGCACACACGGACACATAGACACACTCACACACACGGACACAGACACAGACACACACTCCCAGAGTGAGTGTCGAGAGGTTAACTTGGCCTCGCCAGATCTTCCAAAACTGGAAAGACTGTCACATCGGCCTCGGGACAGGGATGACCTCACCAGTAGAAGAGGAGAAACCGGCTGTTTGGCAGACTTTTCTGGCTGACTGATATCTGCCGTTTGACTGAATGTCTTTGAAAGACTGTCATCCTTTCTTCCCAACTTCTATTTAACCAACCTTGACTTTTGGGTGACCACCATGGTGCAGATAGAACATTGACACTTTCCATATCGTTTACAGAGATGTATTCTGGCAATAGACTGGGGCTAGGAGTCCCAGAATGTCCTTCTCACAGCTACACAACACTTCATAAAAATCATTCTCCAGTAATATTAGAGGAACATATTGAAAACATTTCAGGAGCAGGCTTCGTCAGATGTCTTCTGATGGGTCTTCTCACCAGAATGACCCTGCCTTGAAGCGTCCTGACTGCTTTTTTACAATACATTGCGTTATTCTAAAACAAAGGAATATTCATCATTTAACCCTGTGGTCCTTTGTTCTAGGAATATTGCATGTCCTCATATTGGCCATCTGTCTGCAACAAGTTGGACTTCAAAGACTTAAGTTTTGAGTCCTGAGGTCTCATTTTTCCTACTTGAGTTTGCGCGGCTTGAGAATGCTGAACACAATTTTGCATTCCTGGATATGCAAAGTATTTGTGGATTTTTACATTTGACATGTTCAGCCAGCTCATTGGCAGAAGCCACGGTGTTGTAGAATTGACGGCGTGCCATTTGCTGTTGACTGGCATCAATCCACCAATGAGGGGCTTGGGATTGGCTATGGTCCAATGGAATTGGGCTACTTCAAATCAAGGAGCTCTTCAAAGGGGTCCATTCATGAGGACAAGAGAGGCTCTGGAAATTATGTTTATGTGCTCACACAATACCCACATTTGCTAGACTTCATTTGCTTCATGCTACAGGGACAATTTCAAGCTATCAATTTTCTGGGCAAAATTAATTTATAATTGCCATTAAAGGCATTAAGAAAAAAATGAAAATAATTGACAAGAACACATCATACCGCAATTCTAATTAAGTTGCAAAAAAACTCTGCAGGGAGACGTTTAACAAAATCTAATTCTGACAAATATCTGTTTATTGGAAAACAAGGAATAGTACCAAATGTGTAGAAAACACGATATAAAATGTAAGTAAAACACAGTATAGCAGGACTTTGTCATGCACAGTGGATTCATGGATTGATCATAATTGTAGTGGCCTCAGGATCTCGCCATCATTACACACAGTCTGTTTGCCCTGCGGACCCTGCGGACCCCGATGTGCCCCCTTTATGAATTCACCATCCTTCAGCGTGCCCACAACAGTTCAAGGCACATTCAGTGGAGTCTAAATTAAGTCTTTAAGCATCAGATTTGTATGTTTTGATAGCCTCATTAAATGCTGTAAAAAAAAAACTGATTTGCATACATATAGAGCTGCTATTCTGTTTAACATCTCCCATATTGTTTGGGCTCCAATTAACGTTACATCCCAGGCTTCCTGCAATGTTTAAGAGCGGAATAAAAAATACATGTGAGTTCGCACTCATTAAATCAAATCTTTATGTGCTCTAATAAACTTCCCAATCATTCCGATTCCCAGTGAATGCTGATGGGGATTTTGAATCATCATTCTGTTCATACGAGAATGGTTTCACACAGAGCAAAACATGGGCGCCAACCTCTTCTTTGAGAGCTGTTGAAGAGAACCCTGACGCAAATTCAGCTCTTTTGAAACTCCCAGTAGAAACAATGTTGTTTACTGTCGACTGCGCGTTCATTACTGTGGCTCTGAGACCCTACCGACGGATCATTTGTGGATGAACTAGTAAGCTGAGGGGGGGGAAGGAGAGAGACCGAGAGATCTAGAAAGCGGAATGTAGAGAGAAAATGGGCAAGAGACGGAGTTAAAGATATGTGCGTATTCTCTTCTTGCTGATCAGGGACCTTTCACGGCGCAACAGATGTATTTATCACCATGGCAACGAGGCACAGGAACCAATCCACCTCATTTCTGCTGTGGCCCAGGAAGAGACCTGGAAGATGTTGGAAGGAACATTTATGGTCAGGGGAGGCAAGTATGATTAGTAAGGAAGCTGGGCGCTTTTTAAACAAAAGATCACCCTAAAATATAGAGGGGAGGAACTAAAATGATAGAATGATGAGTATAAAGAATAAAGGTGTCTGTTCACGGTGTCAACACATGCATGCTCTAAGCATGTAGGCAAGAGGCCGGTGATTCTGAGCCGTGGTCCCATGCTACATGTCATTCCATACATCCATGAAAGCCAATGCAAATTGCAAAAGAAGGACAAAGGAAAGGAAAAGGATTCAAAAGAGGATCCATCAGGATTTGAAAACACATTGAGCGCTGTGCTGGGCGCGCGGAGGCTGATCCTCATCCTGATCATCAGTGAGATGAGAGAGGCCAGGCCACAGCAGACAGACAGTCAGACACCATAGCACCACAGAGAGGAAGACAGACTGACAAACAGAGACCAGACCTAGACAGACAGACAGACACCACACCAGACAGACAGACAGTCAGACACCGTAGCACCACAGAGAGGAAGACAGACTGACAGCAGACAAACACCATAGCACCACAGAGAGGAAGACAGACTGGCAGCAGACAGACAGTCAGACACCATAGCACCACAGAGAGGAAGACAGACTGGCAGCAGACAGACAGTCAGACACCATAGCACCACAGAGAGGAAGACAGACTGACAGCAGACAGACACCATAGCACCACAGAGAGGAAGACAGACTGGCAGCAGACAGACACCATAGCACCACAGAGAGGAAGACAGACTGACAGCAGACAGACACCATAGCACCACAGAGAGGAAGACAGACTGACAGCAGACAGACACCATAGCACCACAGAGAGGAAGACAGACTGGCAGCAGACAGACACCATAGCACCACAGAGAGGAAGACAGACTGGCAGCAGACAGACACCATAGCACCACAGAGAGGAAGACAGACTGACAGCAGACCATCCCAGCCAGACAGCCAAACAGAGACCAGACCCAGACAGACAGACACCACACCAGACCAGACGACGATAGAGAGACAGACAGACGGACGGACATACCGACAGATCACGCCAGCCAGCCAAAAGGACAGACAGGCAGACGGACAGACAGCCAGACAGCCAGCCAGACAGCCAGACAGCCAGCCAGCCAGCCAGACAGACAGACGGAGAGGGGTGGGCGTCAGCTTACTGCCGAGCTCCCAGCTCCGGGTGAGAGTTGGCCCAGGGCGCTTTAATCTCACGTGAGAACAGCGCTGGATGGCGGAGAAGCAGGCCCTCGGCTGACCTAAATCTTTGATGCCACCCGGGACCCCCTGCAGGCCTGGCCAACACGAGAGAGAGGGAGGGAGAGAGATACAGAGAGGTCTCGGTGGGAGAGACTGGGGCAGATTGAGCGAGGGGGAGAGGGATGGGCAGAGAGAGCAGAGAGAGGCAGACGAGTGGTGCTTCTCCTCTGCTGATCGGGGAAGGTAGCCGGAGAGATGGTTGTGGGCCATTTTCGTGTATTATATATACATGATGAATTATTGATCGCGTTATGTTTGTAATGTGAGATGGGTGGGTTGCCGGTGTCCATCTCCATCGAGGCCCCCTGGTCACGTTATGTGATCTGAGACACATCTGCAGGGACCAACTCTGGACCACCGTCCCCTGCTGGACCCGGAGCTGGTGGACAGGCAGACATGGAGGGAGTCCAGGAGAAAGGCGAGCCGTGCAACGTGACCGGAGCCCCGTCTGCCTCTGGCCGTTCATGTGTACCCGTGACGTGGGTCGAGGTGTGCCTCGGTCAACACACCGAAGCCCCGGTCCCGACCAGAGCCACCACCGGGCACGTGGAGGCGGCCCAGAGTTTAGCTGCCCGCAGTTCAGGCTACGACTGCCAGGACTGAGTTGGCCCGCGTCGGCCTTCCCCCGCCCCTGCTGGGACCACGGGCATGGAGCCGTCACACCCTGGCACCCAGACAGACCATCCAGGAATGTTCCTCTGCTCCCCTGCCTAGCACGGCCAAACGGCTTTGTGTGTGTGTGTGGAGTCTCTCTCTCTCTCTCTCTCTCTCTCTCTCTCTCCCCCCCTCCCCCTCCCCCTCTCTCTCCCTTCCCCCCTCCCCCTCCCTCCCCTCCCTCTCCCTCTCTCTCTCTCTCTGCTGGAAGCCCTGCTGCAGTGGCACAGTTCATAGACCAGGGGGGATTGCAGAACTAGTGGGCCGCATGTGGTCCCCTTGCCTGCCACTCTGCGGTCTCTGGAATTTAATATCTGGAAATGTGTTAAATGATCGATTTCACCCCATGTTCCGTCTGAGCTGCGGGTGTGCCTGCTCCACGGTCCCACAAGAAGAGCTCGGCTGCTGATATTTTATTCGGCACATGATGTGAGGGTTCAGTGAGAAGCTGTTAAGGATGATGTGTGTATAACATACAGTATATATATATATATATATATATATATATTCCATTGCTCTCTTTTTTTCCCTCTGTATTCCTGTATGTGTACAGAACCTCCTTCAACTTTGTCATTTTCTATCTCTGGCTATGTCCTCCTTTGCTTTTTTATTCACTCCCTCCCATTCGTTCTTTCTTGACATTCTTGAGTGTGTACATACATGTGTGTATATATTTACCTCTTCTGCTCTTTCTTCCACATCATTTCTTTGTTTTGTTCCCTCTCTGTCTCCCTTATGTTCCCTTGCTCCCCCTCTCTTTGTCTCGTACTCCATCTATCACCCTATGCCTCTTGCCCTCACAGCGGCCGAAAACACCACGAGCGCACAGGACACGCGACCCGTTGGACCTTAGACGGAGCGCCCCCCCCCGCCCACCTACTCACCATGTGAGTCGGGTCGCACTCTCCATCATCCCCTCCCGCAGAGAGATGACACTCCTGCCCCCCTCCCCTTGTTTACGCGTAGAACACGAGAACAGGACCTGCTCGGCCCGACATCGGCCCCCTCGACGAGGTGAACTGAAACGTAGGTGCCGTTAGTCTGATACCATCGCATCTTCTATCTGAGGACACAGCATGGTGCTCAGGCATTGTTCAGAGCCCCCCGCTCCGCTATGCCGGTGCTCTGCACTGTTTTAGGGTTTAGAGATTGTCCCCTGGGTGTGTCCTCTTCACGTTCATCTGTTGTCCCCATGCTGAATCTACTCATTGAGATGCGTCGTCCTTCCCAGGGAGATGCTAGTTTTGAGGTTATTTTATGTTAATTTAGTATTCATAGATGATTGTTGTTATTTTTATTGTAGAATCTCTTTTAAAATAAAAATAAAAGTTTCCTTACACAGCGACTTCATCCAGATCAGAGCCACTCGTTTAACCTCTCTCTGGGTGTATTGTCTCCTGCATTCAATCAGTAAATTGCATAGCTACTTGTGTAAAAATCACTTCTCATTAGACGCTCGAAAGGTTGGCTGGAAAGAAACAAAAACATTTATTTTAGTCTTCAGTCTAGCAATCCTGAGATCCAACAAACGTTAATGTATTCGTACACTAATAGTAATTAAATTATATGTGGGTTAGGGCAATTTTGCGACGAGCAGAACTCATATGTAAAACACTTTACTGTAATTGATTTCATAATCAAGGTAAACATAACCCCATTAACTCACCTGGATTTTTCCAACCATTAATTTAGCTTAGTCATGTCAACACATAGCTTGATATAATTTGATGTTACTTATGAATGCCAGCGCCGCTCTGAGTTGAAGCCACTGATACTTCAACAGAAAGACGCAAGACTCAAAGATGTTGTTCAAGCCAGAAGACTACCATGCACCTTTTACTTAATGATTCATAATTATATTACTTTTCTTAGGAAGCTGAGCTGTGTCCGTACATATGTCTCATCATTCAATGTTAAACATCACTATATTTCTGCAGATGATAAATCATTTTATTGCTATTTGCAATTACGTAATTTTTCATAGTAATTTGGATGACACCTGTTTCTTGGCTTCAGGCTGCTAAAGTGGGCAAAATCATATTTTTGGAGCCAAATGAAAAAATGCCATAGTTATCACCCAAGAAAATCAGCAATGGTTCCATCAACGAAATAACATATTTTAAACAAACACCACTAATATTTGGTGGTGCTTTCAGTCACACATTGCCATGACTGCTGAGCTAACCACAAAATCCAATAACTCTTTCTATCATGTGAAATCAGGTTACTGCAAGAATGTCAAAACTTCTACCTTAATCATGTCCCACAGTAATCGGATCAGCATCTGTGTTGACATGACGCCTCATTGACGATTGTCCAGATGTGAGAAGCACTTCAGTCCACATATGCGGGTGAAGAAACTCACATCCCAAGGTATTTCTATCAGAATGAGGCCCAGTGGTCTACCAGCGGTCGTCTAAACCACGTTTCTGGAAGAGCTTGATTGCGAGAATAATTGATTTCAAATTTCAAAGCGTTTGGATACGAAGTCCGGTCATACATCGAGGCCCTGTAGCCAGGCGACATGAGAAGTTTTCTTTCACTTAAACAACAACGATAGCCTAACCTAACATCTTGCTCCATCTTTATTTTATTACAAACAATTTCCAAACAGCAAATGAAAAGCCAGGGATAACAGCGTTACGTGTGCATGTGTGTTTGAGCGGCAGTCCTCCTAATGGCCAACTGCCTGTTTACGGTGTCGGGGTTAGCGCTGGGTAATGACCTGCTGTGGCTCTCTCCTCCCATTAAACACACGCTTACACCGCTCCCAACACATTAGCCCACATAATGGGCTCTGACTCCCTCTATTTACACACACATACAGTACATACCCCCAGGTACACACTCAGTAACCTGTGAGGCACACACACAATCATACACAAACACAACTGATCGCAAACACACACACACGCACACACACACACACATAAACCTCACCACCAATTAAATAATGTGCAGCCCGGAATGAGACACACACATTGAAACACACACAATAACAAACTTATTCTTAATGGAGTACATGAAACACTCGGACTGACAATGTGCAAACAAACACACACACACACACACACACACACACACACACACACACACACACACACACACACACACACACACACACACACACACACACACACACACACACACACACACACACACGGAGGCAACTGACATTAAGCAGAGGGAAAGCGTTGTTCATTTGAAGAGGCCATAATAATAATACTTCTAATAATAACTAATAGTAAGAGTTTGAAGAGGCCATAATAATAATACTCCTAATAATAACTAATAGTAAGAGTTTTAATGGGAGACGGCACGCTATAACAAGATGCTCATGTGTCCCCATTATGTCAGAGGTACTTCCTCACAGTGGACCCCAGAACGAGCAGCCTAGACTGTCTGCTCAGAGCACGACCAGGGCCCCGGAGTGAGGCCCCTGGAGGAAAAGAGTTAACATCCAAACGTTAATCTGCTGGAGCGCTCATGTTGATCCAGAGGAGTGCTGCTCCCGCTACGGGGAATCAGGGATCTGAATGAACCCCACCCCCCTCCACACACACACACTGTCACACACACACACACACACACACACACACACGGCATCCTCAACACATGCGCTTATGAAGCATGCATTTAAACCAACTAACATTGGCAGCCCCCCCCCCCCTCCACACACACACACACACACACACACACACACACACACACACACACACACACACACACACACACACACACACACACACACACACACACACACACACACACACACACACACCCATTACCACATAAGCTGACATATTTTCACACACGGATACCCTGGTAACGTTCATGGGCGTTCAGCTGTCGGGCCGCGTTGTGCTGCTCGTGGGCCCCTGTGAGGGTGGGAGGGGCCACAGCAGCAGAGGGGCCCCTGTGAGGGTGGGAGGGGCCACAGCAGCAGAGGGGCCCCTGGGTGGGTGCTGGGAGGGGCCACAGCAGCAGAGGGGCCCCTGTGAGGGTGCTGGGAGGGGCCACAGCAGCAGAGGGGCCCCTGATGAAGGGAAGGGAATACATTATGAATAACACTTTGCCCCCCCCCCCACTCCACATCTAATGGTTGACATTGTAGTGAAGATGGAATGAAAAGTGAAGCATGGTTGAGGAAACATGCGAACAGTAATACGAACCCATACACATTGATGCAGATGGATACACACACACACAAACTCACTCACACACACACTTGGATTAAAATATAAGCACACACCTTGACCTCTTGAGACACTCACACATCCATACCCAGACGTACCCTGAGACATAGAGACATATTTGAGGTATAGAGACCCATCACACAAAAAACATAAGGCTACGTATTCACATTAATACACACACGCAAACACACACACAAACAAACAAACACAAACACACACGCAATGCAAGGCTATGTACACCATGGACCTTTTTGTTGAGCGTTGAGTTGAAGGCACTGAATGGGTCTGGCTGTTGCGTGGCTGGATGGCATCAACGCCAGCAGGCTCCCACAAAGAGAGAGAGAGAGAGAGAGAGAGAGAGAGAGAGAGAGAGAGAGAGAGAGAGAGAGAGAGAGAGAGAGAGAGAGAGAGAGAGAGAGGAACAGGGTGAAGTTGTGGTTTGTTTGGGCTAATAGGACGTAACCCATCAATGAAAACAAATCGATTGAGCAGGTGAGCTCTTCAGATAGTAAGCCTTAGGTTACGTTGGTTCAGGTGTAGTAGTTTGTGCTAAAGACGGATAGACTCTTAACTTTAAAGTGTTTGAAGCTGGCTTTTGTTCTCCCTACAATAGTTTACTTTGAAGTCACGTGCTCGATTTTGTTTTCTGTGCTGTTTTATATCGGACTGCTCAACCATACTGAAGGGTTGTTTGTTCAATCTGAATTTTTATTTTGCCGGAAGAAGAAAACAGTCAAATGTTATTAATGGATGAAAACTCTTGACAACAATCAATATGCTGTTGGTACTGTAACAAAAATGTATTAAAGAGTACTCCTTTTGAGTTTATTTGTAAAAGCGATTCAAAACGTGCAATACTGTGTTTTTGTGATTCAAGAGACCTCCTAAATCCATTTATTTTTCGTATGCAGGTAAATCATAAACCCCACACTTATCATGAAGTGCAAGGCCAGGAACAATGCTTTTATATGAATAGGGCACATTCTTTTTAGCCATAATAATTGAAGGCAAGCGTTTTGCTTCGCATGAATGATATAACTTGATGGATTTTTTTCCATGCATTTATATATAATGTACATGTACCTCCAAGTGGTCCAGGAAATCTTGACTCGGGTAATACAAAAATATAATAATAGAAGCGACAAATAATTTTTCCTCCGAGTACAAAAGTGAGAGCCATTTCATGAAAGTGTCATCGCGAGGTGTATATTGTGCCAGCGGTGGTGCTTTGAGTTAAGCCATCCCTTAGTAAATGGGTTTACAATGAGGTAGCACATTCTTTTTAATATAAATATCAGGCGTGGGCTCATACACAGGGAAAATCCATCTCATCTGCCAGGGTTCAATGGACTCAACTGTTAGTATCGCATTTGCAACAGATGGCAGAAAGTCTGGGTTATACCTTTTGTTATTAAATCTAGATACAGAAACAAATATTTTTCCTGAGAGTTGAAAAATCAAATTTTAGCTCTATGTTTTCACTGCCACTATCTCTCACTATTCATCATGCTATTGGAAGTGAAAGAATAAGGAATATGACACATTTCAAAGTCAAGCAGGATCATTCATAAAATCTGTTCAGCCTTCTAGGTAAAAAGTTACAAATGTCTTGTAGTGCCTTTTCTGAGATAAATAGCGACAAAAGGCCAACAAATTTGTTGAGCTTTCTCCCAGCCAATGTGTCCCAGCAAACTGTTTGTAGCAACAAAGAATCTGTTAAATACATATTAATAAAATATCAAAAATATTTTCAACACTTTGCACCCAATGATAACGATAACTATAAGACTAGAGCCTCCATCACAGTTCTTAAGATGGAGCGAAACATTACATTGCTAATTTCATGGCTTGTGGAAGTCTAATTTCCTGTTTCTAATTCTGCGGCAGTTGGTGTTGATAATGCAAAGATACACAGGCAAAGATATATATATTATATACACAAATATCTTATCAAGGAATGAATGCATATAGTTTTTGTGTCTACTGGCACACTAACCTTCAAACCCTACCACGCAGAGGTACAACCTGTACCGGACGGTATTAACAGATATAATTAAAAATATAAAAGGTGATGAATGATCTGGAAGAAAGGTGGTTCCTAGTACTCAGTATCATGCATGCAGGACTCTCATCACACTGCTAGCCAAAGATCCCATCGTCTTTTGATAGCACAACAACTTACTTCCGCCAAAATAAAAGTCTCTCTTCCCCTCTCTCCCTCCCCCTCCCTCTCCCCCTCCCCCTCCCCCTCCCTCTCTCTCTCTCTCTCTCTCTCTCTCTCTCTATGCTGAGGACATGCTTTATTTTTTAATGGCCTCACCTTCGAATAAATACAGACCGAATCATTCTGGTTTTCTCTGAACAATCCCTAAGAGCGCTGGAGGTTGTATATGAGCTTGATGAAGGATTAACGCACTGAACTGCATCCCGCCTTTAGTAGCAGGCGGTAAAGGAAAAGGCATCGGGGGTTTGACAATTAGGGCCATCTCACCTGACGAGCAAGCCCACACACAGACAGCTACACACACACACACATAAACACACACACACACACACACACACACACCAAACAAGCACACACACAGCTCTACACATAAATACACACATTGAGAGACAGCTACAAATATACACACACACACCCACACACAGCTACGCACAAATATACGGGCATACAGACACACAGACACACCCACACACACACACACACACACACCCACACCCACACCCACACCCACACCCACACACACACACACACACACACACCAGGCAAGCACACACACACAAGCCCGCTACAGCTCATTTTGCAACGGACTGACACTTCCAACTCCTCAAGCGCTCAACAGCTCATGCTTCAATTTGAGGAAGCTAATATCTCAAAATGATTCACAAATGATGAAATCTGTTGGCAAAGCCATAAATAAGTGTGCAGTCTTGTTAATAGGTTCATGCATTTATGCAAAGTTTTGCAAACTATATCCCGAAAAACTTCTCTCCCTTTTGGCACCGTGCGTCTTCGCGAACTACGTTTCGACGTGGCAGCAGTCTGGTTTTCTTTTGTCCTGTACGATAATTAAGTCACACCAATGACACACGCGTATTGTCCAACGTGCTAAAAGCGTGTTTGAGAGTGAAGGGACAAGTTGTGGCATCCTGTGAACAGAGATTGACAGGTCTGTCTGTGGGTTGGCCACCCTCGTCTCCCCACTCCGCCGTGTTGTTCAGTTGTTCAGACCTGCAACATTTGGTTTCTTGGGAACCGGGACTATTGTTGCTGCCATGAGACATGGCGGGACCCAGGATGAGGCCAGAGACAGGTTAAAGATGGTGGTGAGAACTGGAGCTAGTTCAGCCACACAGTCCTTGAGCACCCGTCAATTCATTCATGGAATGGATTACGTGAATTTGCCGTTTTCTCCTTGAGCAACATGGATTCAGGGCCGTTGCTACAATTCCTGGGCCCCTAGACAAGATTTACTGATGGGCCCCCCTGCGCTGCATTGTTCACGGGGGGGGGGGGGGGGGGGGGGGGAGCAATTGTTGACGGGGGGGGCGCTATGGTAGTTCTATGGGCTGGCAGTAAAAAAAATTTTTTTTTTTTTTTGTGGGCCCCCCCTGGGCTGTGGGCCCCTAGAATCGTCATCACCTTTCACCCCTTATCGACGGACCTGCATGGATTTATAGTGTATGTGTCTTGCATATACTCATGGAAATATATCCCGCCAGGAAACATACAGCCAGGCTGGCAATTGTAATGCATAGCTTTACACCGTGTCTTGATTGGTTGAAATACGCAGTTTTAGATTTCTGGATCTGAATACTCAAAATGTAGCTACCCGAAGCACAGACATGTAGGCTTGAGCAGATATAAAAAGGATGCAAGCCTTTCTGTCTTGTATGACGATATTGTATGATGATACTGATGTATAGGTATGTCCGTACATAGATTTATACGTCATGTTGACAACCAAACCCCTTGACCCCACCTTCAAGCAAAGCTCTAGCAACAAAGCTCTAGCATCCCTCTAGCATGTTGGAAAGGTTTTTTGAAGGTCCCACATTCTGGCGTGAAGTATGATTTGATAATGTGCCGTTCCAATCTGGCTTCCGTCCAAAACACAGCACTGAAACAGCCCTAGTCAAAATCACCAACGACCTCCTCCTTGCAGCCGACTCTGGATTACTCACCATTCTCATCCTCCTCGATATCAGCGCAGCATTCGACACCATCTCCCACCCTCTGCTCCTGGACCGCCTGGTTGGCATTGGGATCACTGGTGCTGCACTCTCCTGGTTTACATCCTACCTCACCGGCCATCAACAATTTGTTCAACTAAGCAACCACAAGTCTGGGTGTTCAGGTGCCTCACTGGGTGTCCCCCAGGGGTCAGTCTTGGGTCCTCTCCTGTTCACCACTTACCTCCTCCCGCTGGGCACACTCCTCCGTCACCATGGGGTCCATTTTCACTGCTACGCTGACGACACACAGGTCCACATCTCCACCAAACCCACCGCTGCCATCCCCCCCACCTCCCTCATCACGTGCCTGGAAGAGATCCGGAGCAAGTTGAGCAGGAACTTCCTGAAACTCAATGGAAACAAGACCGAGGCCCTGCTCATCGGATCCAAATCCACCCTCATTAAATCACAACACACCCCAGCTCCACTCATAATCATCGATGGATTCCCAGTACCCTTCTCCTCCAAAGTCAAGAGCCTCGGCGTCATCCTGGTCAACACCCTCTCATTCGCACCCCATATTCACAACATCACCCGGACTGCATTCTTCCACCTCCGCAACATCGCCAGACTCCGCCCATCACTGACCCAATCCAGCACTGAAATCCTAGTTCACTCATTTGTCACATCACGCATAGACTACTGCAACGCCCTCCTCACCGGACTCCCCACCAAACTCATCAACAGACTGCAGATCATTCAGAACTCAGCCGCCCGGATCATCACCCGCACCAAATCATCTGACCACATCACCCCTGTCCTCATCCAACTTCACTGGCTCCCAGTACACTACCGCATCCAATACAAAACCCTACTCCTCACCTACAAAGCTCTCCACAACCTAGCCCCCAGTTACCTCTGCGACCTCCTCCAAGAATACACTCCCTCCCGCTCCCTCCGCTCAACCTCTGCTGGACTACTATGTATCCCCACATCACGACTCACTTCAATGGGTGCCCGGTCATTCAGCTGTTCAGCACCCAGGCTCTGGAACTCCCTCCCCCCACACATAAAACAGTCAGACACCATTACAACCTTCAAGTCACAATTCAAAACTCACCTGTTCAAACTCGCACACAACATCTAACTGATCACTGTTTTGATTGTTTGTTTGTTTTGTCTTGTTTTTGTTTTATTTATTTTTTATTTATTATGTTTATTTATTTATTTATTTATTTATTTTTTCCACAATGTCTTGTTTTTTTTAAACGATTTATGATGACTATATGCTCTGTAAGGTGACCTTGGGTGTCTTGAAAGGTGCCTCTAAATTAAATGTATTATTATTATTATAATAGGGGCTCTTTGATTGAAAGTCACAAGTCGTAGGATTGATCCACTCCCAGTTAGTAGGCGGGAGACTTTCCCAATAAAAGAAAATCAATAACGGTGTTCCTTCAACTCCAACTGGCTATGCAACTGTGTGACGCAAACTGGGTCAGAAAAATATACTTCTAAACAAAGAGAGAGGCATGGGCTGGCCAGCATTATGGGATGGGATTTTATTTACAACATTATTCAAATTACTATCGATCAGCATTAACTCTAGATTTGTCCAGGTCCCCGTTTCCCGATAACGATGGATCTTCGCTCGTACGATCATTCTCCCGATGGATCTTGCGATCCATCGATAATTTCTTTGGAGCGTTTCCCGAAACTCCTCTTAACGTGAACGCGCATTCGCTGCACTCACGACGTCGTAGGATTGTAACTGTCTACTGACACGGTGCTGAAATGGGCTCCGTAGGAGGGGGAGACGCAGGAATGTCGCAGGAAAATTGTGTTAAAAAGGGTTAAAATATATCCCCATCAAGGACAACAGCAGAGTAGCCTACGAAAAAAATAGACTGCAATTATATGAATGCTAAAGACATTAAAACACAATTGATTAGGCTGAAACCGACATATATTAGTCCTAATCCTGAATGCACTGTGCGTTTCACGGCATTTTCCCCCCTGAAATAATTCCATATGACAAAAAATTAAAAATAGCTTGTGTGACAACTACATTTATCTTAATGGGCTGATTTCTGAAACATGCTTTGCGCAGCAAAGAGAGCCAACTTAATCTGATTCCGCATAAGGGTTTCCTTGATTGATAATTTGATTGGCTATAAAAGCCCCTCCGGAAATAGGGTAAGGTATTGATGAGGAATACAACGAAGCCCACCGTCTGGCCCGGTGCATCGTTGAGCGCACGATCGGGAGGTGGAAGTTGCGCTTTAGATGCCTTCACAGGTCAGGCGGAGGGCTCCAGTTTTCGCCGGCCAAGTCATGCGCCGTGATATGTGTGACGGCTATGTTGCACAACATTGCAGCTAAGGCTGGGGTGGCATTGCTTGAACCGGAGGACGCTGAGGACGATGACGACGAGGAAGATCGGTGTGAGGACGGCCTCCCTCATAACTACGCGGCTGGTTTTCATGCGCGTCGAAGAGTGATTGAGACTTTTTTTTAACCCCCTCCACCCTCCCACATGTCACTAAACATTCCCGTCAACGTGACCAATCCCCACCATATCCCAGCCTTTTGCCTGCTCCTTTGCTTGTTTTTTTATAATTTATTCTATTTCTTTATTTTTAATTTATTTTATTTTTTTTAATTTTATTTTATTTTTTACATTATTTTATGCTACGTTTTATGAGTAGCCTATGTCAGTCTGCACAAATCCCCCCACTTTCTCTCACACATTTTGAGTGCCCTGCCTGCGCAAACATTTTCTGGACTGTCCCGTTTTATTTTGGCCATTTTAACATTTTTGTTAATAAATAAATTCATAATCTTTATTAATTACCAAACTAAGAACATAAAGGTGCAATGCGTTTTAATAAAACGCATCCAATAGACGGAATGTCCGATGGTGTCGCCACTGAGGCTATAGCCGACGATGCTCTTAGCGTCCTATGAGTACCTACGAGCACCCCTGGAGTACTCGTTAGCTACGAGCGTTTTCAAGACGTTTGTTCCCCACGATGCTTTCGGGAAACGCGGTGAAAACTCTACGATGCCCTTTTGACGCACTTCACGATCCACTTAGGCTAACGACGCTTTCGGGAAACGGGGCCCAGATTAATTTAAGCTCAGAGCCAGTTGAAATGTTACATCACATTGCAACTTCAACATATGTGTTCTCCTGTGTTGTTTATATAACCGCTATATGAATACATCTTTCTGTTGCCTGTTTTAGGCCTTTCATCTAGACCTCTCTCTCTCTCCCGATGGTCCCATCTGTCATTGGTTGAACAGGCATAGCTGAGAATCGAACCCAAGCGGGGCTGTGACAGTCCACTTCTCGTATTCATTCACATGGAACATTCTGGCATTTATCACACACATGCTGCACACACGCACAGAAAAGTTAAAGCGGGAAAGATAATTAAGTGGCGAGTGTGAAATGTTCTGTGGTTGATAGGTAATTAAAGCTTCTTCTTGCTGGTTTCTCCTGTCTGGCCTCACATCGTTTTCCATCAAGTTTGATGGTTTAAATTAGAAAATAAAAATGTGACTGACAACATACACATATACGCAGAGACACTGATGCAAATTCACCCATATACACATGCATAGACAGATACACCCCCCCCCGCACCGCCCCGCCCACTCCCACACACAAACACACACACACACACACACACACAAAGTGAGAGAGAAACAGATACACATACATGCACGGACACACACAGATACATGCCCACTCATGTGCAAACGTTTACACATGCACACACCCAGACCAACATATTGATTTATACACAACCCTGCACAAACACACACATGCATACACACACCACACACACACAAACACATTCATACACACTCACTCACTCTGTCAAACACAAAGTTGTAAATGTTAAATCGTAAAATGTCCTACTTGGGTTCAACATATTTCTCCATGTGGAACATGAATCTGATAAATTAATAATATCAGGCTAATCACAGCAAGGCCTCTGCTCAAACACCAATGGGATTCTTTTATCTTTGTTTTATGTTTGAGTGTGAGGGGGGGTTTTCACCAACCGGGCATAAGTATGTGTATGTCTTTTCTGAGAAAGCTATAGATCTTCTTTTCTAAGTGTTCCCTGCATACATGTCTCAAGGCCCCTGTCAATGGCGGAAAATAATGAAGTGTACTGCGGTCTTCGTATACATCCCCCGAAGTTTCAGTGTGTGTGTGTGTGTGTGTGTGTGTGTGTGTGTGTGTGTGTGTGTGTGTGTGTGTGTGTGTGTGTGTGTGTGTGTGTGTGTGTGTGTGTGTGTGTGTGTGTGTGTGTGTGTGTGTGTTTTTTTAAAAAGACAAACAGAAGGTTTTCCATATGTCTGTCAGCAGGCACTTAACGCAATTCAGTTAACAGGAATTGCAGGCGAGGTTCTGCCGGGCGCTAGTACCGTACTGAACTGCTATTAGTATTATTTTATTGCATACTATTGATACTATCTTCCAACTGCGCAAATACAACCAGTGTGACAAGTCTGACAGCATTGCGTTTAATCTTTAGTGAAGTGATTTTAATTACTAACAAGTATATGGCACTGTTTTGAATGATTGTTTTAAGTAATTTTTTAAAAACATATCTATGTACAGGCTGCATCAGCCTGTAGAGAAGCAGCATGCATTTCTTTACACAATGAGTATTTTCCATACAAACATTTTATGTTCAACATCGCTAACAACGACACCTGAACCCCAGTTTTAAAACACAAATAATTAGACGATGTGAAAAAGAGCTTTCTTCACGCACATTTTTGTTGTTAAAAAGCATCTCTTTACTTAAAACGCAGCACAACTGTCGAGTCACTAGCACAACTCCAGCCCCTCCAATCTAAAACTCTGGCCCTCTTAAAGAGCACCAGAATGGGTGTGGCTCAATTAGCCTATGAGCCACAGCTGCAGAGTATCACGGCTAACCACCCAGACAGGAGCACGTGAATCTTTTAAAACATGTTTAAAAACCAACCTGGTCTCACAGGAATCCTTGAAATGACTACGGACGAATAACTCGAAATCCGTGGACACATCACGGAAACACGCCGATTTCCGTGATGTGGCCACGGAATTCGCTCCAATGCAAGTTAATGACGCTGACGTTCAGTGGCTCACACACGGATCCCTGTTTCAACGAGCGAGTCGACCACGGGGGCTTAACTCAAAACCCGGGGTGGTCTCACTGAAACACTTAAATTGTCCTTGCTGTGTCCACGGAAGTTGCTCCAATGCAAGTAAATGACAATGATATTCCGTGGCACACACACAGATTCCCGTTTCAATCTGTGTGTGTGCTCCCGTTTCAATCTGTGTGTGTGCCACATTTGACCAC
This sequence comes from Gadus chalcogrammus, assembly GCF_026213295.1. Lineage (NCBI taxonomy): Eukaryota > Metazoa > Chordata > Actinopteri > Gadiformes > Gadidae > Gadus > Gadus chalcogrammus. The sequence continues at coordinate 275,562 of NC_079421.1, forward strand.
AGCGGGGGCTTAACTCAAAATCCGTGGTGGTCTGACGGAATCACTTCAATTGTCCGTGATGTGGCCACGGAATTTGCTCCAATGCAAGTAAATGACACTGTTATTCCGTGCCTCACACACGGATATCGGCGTGTTTCCGTGATGTGGCCACGGATTTCGAGTTAAGCGTCCGACCGTAGTCATTTCACGGATTCCTGTGAGACCATGTTGGTTAAAAACAGTGAAGATGCCATTCACATCTTCACATTACCTTCCCCCTCTTTTAAGCTTGTAAACACAGTTACAAGCGCATTAGATAAAAAAGGTAAAATATTGTGCAAGACAGTCATTTGTGCTAAATAAACAGTTCAAAAAGTCTCTGGTGACCGCCAATCTTCATTCAAAGATCCCTCCTTCTTCGCCAAACACTGCACTCTTCACAGTATGTCCTCCGCCACTGCTGTTCTGCCAAGGCTTGGCAATAGCTCCCCACAAGGCTCACGTCAGCAACAAGGAGTTCCCGAGCTATTCCTCCTTCAGGCTTTGGCCAACCCCACAGGACAGCAGTTCAACTCCACCAGTGATCTCCTCTCCTAGCAGGACTCTTCGTCTACCTGCTCTTCTTCACTGCGGTCCACCCCTCCACTCGGCTAGAGGAATATCCCACCACTGCCACCAAATGTTAAAAAGAGCTTTCTTCACGCACATTGTTGTTGTTAAAAAGCCTCTCTTTACCTAAAACGCAGCACAACTGTCGAGTCACTTGCACAACTCCAGCCCCTCCAGTCTAAAACTCTGGCCCTCTTGGGCCCCGTTTACACAAAGGGAAAACGCAGATATTTCCACGCGGTTTGGCCTCTCATTTACACGAAAACGCTGTTTTTATCACAGAAAACGATCATTTCTAAAAACTCCGGCCGAAGTGGAGATTTCTGAAAACGCTGGTTATGTGTTGTCGTGTCAACGGGGAGAAACGGGGTTTTAGGTTCTGAAGCGTCACATTATGCGCCAGGAAATGCTTAACGTCATATGAGCGCCCTATGTTTACAGTTTGTTTGTTACAGGAAGACGCTTGTGTTATTCGTTGTTGTTGATTCTGAGGATTCTGATTGGCTTTCATGGCTTTATCCTTCTCCCTACACTGCCGCCCATAGGTTTGGCATAGTTATAATGGCGCTCAACGGCGTATTTATGCGTTTTGCTGTAAACGACAACTTTTTTGAAAACGATGTTGTGCGCACAATGTTATTTTGGAAAACGGAGGGGGGGAAATATTCGTTTCCATAAATACCCTGCTACGTCTAAACGTGGCCTCAAAGAGCACCAGAATGGGTGTGGCTCAATTAGCCTATGAGCCACAGCTGCGGACTATCACGGCAAACCAGCCATACAGGAGCACGTGAATCTCTTAAAACATGTTTAAAAACAGTGAAGATGCCATTCACATCTTCACAGACGACTTCACACAAGAAAAGACAAACATTTCCAACAGTTCCAATAAGACGTTCAGCCTTATGCCAGTGATGTGTCTGCTTTCTGAACTCCTTCCACGTCTGTGGCAGCGTGTGTGGATATGCGCATTACGTCCATTATTAGTCACAATAATAACCTAATGAAGATAATTTAGGTTCAACAGTAGCATATTCTGTGGCTTCATAGTGATGCACAAGTGAAATCATGACAATACTGTTCCTACTTACAATAATAATACATGGGATTCCTACAGCGCCTTTCAATAATCCCAAGGTTCTTTACATTGATGAAGACAACAAGATGTAAAACTTTACTTTCTCTCCATATAGTAATATGGTTATTAGCAGGGATATTGAAGAACATATGCAGCACAGCAATTGTTGCTATGTTGCTCACCATTTGCACCGTCTAGTGTACACAGAATCTCGTCAGTTTGTGTGCATATATTGTTCAACGACTTCTTTCCTATATAAGATCATACGTACATACGTACAACTCACCTGTTCAAACTCACACACAACGTCTAACTGATCACTGTTTTGATTGTTTGTTTGTTTTGTTTTGTCTTGTTTTTGTTTTATTTATTTATTTATTTATTTTATTTTTTTCACAATGTCTTGTTTTTTTTTTAAACGATTTATGATGACTATATGCTCTGTAAGGTGACCTTGGGTGTCTTGAAAGGCGCCTCTAAATTAAATGTATTATTATTATTATTACATAATGAGTATTCAGTATTATTATCGGAATAGCTGTTCATATTCATCTGCACTTCCTGAGACCCTCCGCAACACGAAGAAACTGGAAGCTCTTGTACACCTCTCAAGGCATCAGACGAAAGTTTTTGCTTAGTTGAGGACAGTTTGAAGACGCGTGTCTGGAAGGGAGACAGAGAGCTGTCCGTCCACACCTGAGCTTCGCCTCGCTCATGGCAAGAGAACACAGGACAGAGGTTTGCATTAATATGGATGTCCACCAGGTGCCTTCCTCCTCCTTCTCCTCTTTTCCACTCTTTGTGTCCGGGGCAGACGTAGGGGTGTGTGTGCCAATGAATGGCATTACCATGACATGCCAGCCTCATTAATAAACATCCTCAGATGGCTCATAATCACTCTCTACACGCCTGCCGGGCGCTAAGTCACAACAACGACTACCGTGAGATGAGATGAAGCCATTGAGGAAGCAGTCGGCTGCCACGGAGTACCTTCTCTCAACTCTGAGCTCATGGACCAACCCCCTCAGCCCCCCACCCCCAACACCAACCCACTCCAACAACTAGGAGCCAGCAGGACCACAGCCTGCTCCCTGCCCTCCCCCCCCCCCCCCCCCCCCCTGCCCAACAGACATGAGAGAGAGAGAGAGAGAGAGAGAGAGAGAGAGAGAGAGAGAGAGAGAGAGAGAGAGAGAGAGAGAGAGAGAGAGAGAGAGAGAGAGAGAGAGAGAGAGAGAGAGAGAGAGAGAGAGAGAGAGAGAGAGAGAGAGAGAGAGAGAGAGAGAGAGAGAGAGAGAGAGAGAGAGAGAGAGAGAGAGAGAGAGAGAGAGAGAGAGAGAGAGACAGACAGACAGACAGACAGACAGACAGACAGACAGACAGACAGACAGACAGACAGACAGACAGACAGACAGACAGACAGACAGACAGACAGACAGACAGACAGACAGACAGACAGACAGACAGATTTCAACCACATGAATAAATTGCATTATATCCCGCCGTCTTTATGGCTCTGGGCCTTGTGTGTGTGTTTTACATTCGCCTGTAGTCAATGTCATAATCAATCTTCCTCATTCATCTTTGCATTCAAAGACATATTGACCTGCCTGCATTATAAGACAGCAGACAATGACTAATATCCAACTACACTCGCTTTTACACAGACACACACACACAGACACACACAAACATAGGCGCGCACATGACATTAAACACAGGCAGACACACAGGAAGACAACCAGGCACACACATGCACAGGGACACGCACACACACAGACAGCAGAGTAATGACCGCCCACCTCCGGCGTGTCATAATGACCACAGTAGAAGAACATCCTGTCCAATCGATGGCAGATGAGTGGCTGATCCACCTGCCACTCATATTTATTGATGGCGCTGTCTGCCCAGTAGTGGCAAAAGTTGAGTTGAAAGACAACACGGAATACTTTGTAGATTTGTGACTAACCCAATCAATGTCGTTGCATTCTTCCCCTTGGGCAAAACAGGTAATTGAACCGCTAACACTTTCCACCGTGTGAATAACATGGCCACCGTGCATGAAAACACCTTCTAACATGCCTTCTAAAATTAAGCTACTGGGGGGATTGAACCTGTCACCCCTTCAGTCTGAGGAAGTCAAATGTGCTCTCTGAACATCATCATTAACCCTTGGCATAGTAAAAACTGCATTACTGCTTTAACCACAAAACCTTGCAGCTGCAATGTAAAGCCTTTTTTTTTTTCTGGAGCAAACATAGCATACACACAAAACATAAGAAAAATAAAACAACTAAAACAGTCCGCAGGGGGTAAGGGAGATATCAAGACATTTGGGGAGGCTCAAGGAGGAGTGTAATGTTACATTTGAGCGACAAAGTGTAGTCTTGTGGTGGACACTATAGGTATAATTTGCCATACTGTGTTATTGACATGTTTTCGTTGTGTTATAGGGACGCTGTCTCTTTAAGATCACCTCACTTGTGTTGATATGCCGGTCGGCGCAATGTTTGAATTTAACGTTTTCGATATGACATAATGAACACGACCTGCCGTTGCTTTTCGAGGTGAGAAATCTCTACGGTCTAAAGACAGACCGTCTTACCTGGGAGAGTTTTTCGACGGCGGAGCCGTAATGTTTAAAAACATAACGTCTCACCTGGACGTTATGTTTTATGCGAGTGTCGCTGCGGTGTGTGCGAGTGCGTGTGTGTTCTTAGCTGCGAGTGTCGCTGCGGTGTGTGCGAGTGCGTGTGTGTTCTTAGCTGCGGTGTGTGCGAGTGCGTGTGCGTTCTTAGCTGCGGTGTGTGCGAGTGCGTGTGTGTTCTTAGCTGCGAGTGTCGCTGCGGTGTGTGCGAGTGCGTGTGTGTTCTTAGCTGCGAGTGTCGCTGCGGTGTGTGCGAGTGCGTGTGTGTTCTTAGCTGCGAGTGTCGCTGCGGTGTGTGCGAGTGCGTGTGTGTTCTTAGCTGCGAGTGTCGCTGCGGTGTGTGCGAGTGCGTGTGTGTTCTTAGCTGCGAGTGTCGCTGCGGTGTGTGCGAGTGCGTGTGTGTTCTTAGCTGCGAGTGTGTCGATGGCGGATAACGTCTCATCTGGACGTTATGTTTTATGCGAGTGTCGCTGCGGTGTGTGCGAGTGCGTGTGTGTTCTTAGCTGCGGTGTGTGCGAGTGCGTGTGTGTTCTTAGCTGCGGTGTGTGCGAGTGCGTGTGTGTGTCGCTATGGTGTGTGCGAGTGCGTGTGTGTTCTTAGCTGCGAGTGTGTCGATGGCGGATATCGTCTTACCTCGGCAAGTGTGTTGCTGACTTTGTCTTGCCGTTGATGTGTGCGTTCGCGCCTGCTGTGTGTGTTAGGGTTAGGGTTGTGTGAGCTGCAGGCTGCTTGGCACATGCGCACATGAGTAACTTGAGTAACGTGGATGGATGGATTGGCCACATATCGACCTGCAAAGAGTGAAGATGGTGAAAATACATCTTTGTTTCATGGGGTAATTTGTATAGTGTGATAAATCACAAATTTTCTTAGCAACATTAGTTATGGTTGTGCCACACATAATGAAAAGGCAATATTATTCACACCCGAGAAAACCAAGGCGGTCCAGAAACCTGGAAAGCGTTTTGAGAGGAGAGAAAAAAGAAGCGTAATCCCATTGCTGCTTCATGTTGTCTGTTAAGGTGCGTGTGTGTTTGTGTATGGGGAGGGGGCGGGGGGGTGAGGGGTAGGCGCTGGGGGCAGTGACCCAACCACACAGCGGAGTGCCCCCCCGAGATGTGGAGAGCGATCGATCCTCACAGCTGTGTTCAAAAGCATCTGCAACCTGGTTCAAAACCACACAGACACCTTCCTTAAAGGTCCTTTGGCACTGCGCAGCAGGCTGGAAATGCAGGGGTGTATGGATCCGTGTGTGTGTGTGCGTGTGTCTCTGTCTGTTTGTGTGTGTGTGTGGACACACTCATGCATGTGGATTGGTATATAATAACGGGTTGTTTTTCCATGAAGGACATGTGAGTGTTTGGTGATGTGAGAAAGGGACCCTGTGTGCTCCCCAGCCAAACGTCTGGGGACGTCTGCCTTTCAGAACTGTCAGTCAAAGCAGGGGCGAAACCGTAGTAATAGAACAGAAAATATGAAAAACACAACTAGAACCACAGCAGAACAAAAGCTGGGGTCCGTCTGAGACCACTGCAGAGTGATCCTCATAGACGGGTGCTGTGTTCACAGTATACGGCAGTCAGCGGAGTAAACAAACACCGCTCAGTGGTTCTGCCGGGTCGGGAGCAGACAGCTTAATAACAGCGTTGATGCCGACGCAGCCGACAGTCGGAAGGGTGGCGGGTATCCACGCAGGAGGAAACGGGAGGCTAAAGCGTGTCAAATGGAAACGCTTAAGGAAGACCCGATCGATTTCATCTCCGCCCGCTACAGCGTTTGCCGCCTCTTGCACCGATGGAGCGACTCCTGGCCTTGTTCAAGCTCGCGGGCAAAACACCCTCAACAGCCGGCCCCACGACCAAAGAGTATTCCACAGAACGAATGAAACCATGAATTAACCACTGCATAATGTTTTGTTTAAGGGTGAGTTAAGCTAATTACATCCTGAGTGTATTACAAATTGTGTACATATATTATGGCCATAATTGCAAATATTGAAATACAGCCTAAATAATGCATTTTGCATTATCTTTTATAAACGACTGCCTACGGACGGTTAAGGCTGATTAATAAAGTATCGCAATCAATATAAGCTGCTTTCGCTACATATATCATCTTCATTGCAGTGACGTGCAGTCAGGGTAGGCAAGGTAGGCACTGCCTACCCTGACAAAATTCAAACGTAAAAATGTTTATTAAATAATTGTATTTAATAAACTTGTATTTGTATTTGTACCGAGTATTCTTGTGTTTTATATATGCAATATATACGTTATTCCAATTGTTTAGACGTTACGATGACAATTGTATCAGTTACGCAAAATCAAATACAAAAACCGGTAGAATAAGCAGTGCCTTTACTGTCCATTCATTGTGAACGGCAACGAAAAACGAATGTGGCGCATGCGCACTTCGATCCTGTATTCTTTAACATCGACGCCGAAAGGCACAACTCTGCTGTGCCTTTGTACGTAAATATGTTATGCCAGTAATCATCTACGCTACGTATCAAACATCAATCGAAATCGAGATATTACTGGACATTTGCGCAGCTGACGTCATTACACCGGCTACACGTAATCCCCGCGAAACTCAAAAAGTTAAAATGACAGCAGCAACATCTACCGATATTTTAGAGCTAAGAAATTTCTCTAAACTCAACTTTACTAGCAAAAATGAGCTACTGGCAAAAGGGAGGCCTATGCCAACACTTGATGCACTCTTGCAGAAAAAGGGACCGAAAATTGTTCGCTCGTTTCAAACGGATTGTGCGCCGCGCTTGTGCATAGCCTACTGTTGTCACGTAGCCTAAACAATAAATGAGGTAATCTGGCTTTCATAACTCAGTGCCTACCCACTTACTGACTTCACCGCACGTCACTGCTTCATTGTATATTTCTTTCTCCCTTACAAAATCTATTTCAAAAGTGTTTTTTTCTGTCCAGTGGCACCTATCGGGAGACCGCCCATCCCCAGTACAGGAAGTGCATCTGCGTCATGTGACCAATGCTTATCGAGCCAATGAAAAACGCAACGTTAGCAGATGAGGTTAATTGTAGTTGTCCAGTCATGGCTGTGAGCAATGTCTGGTGGAAAAGAAAATTCACTTAATTCTTCAATTATGGCCCTCTGTGTGGTAGATGCTGTCTATTATATGCTAATTATGAGCCACTGGGGACACGTCGGCTAACGAGTTTAAGATTAATTTAACCCTCCTTATGAGAAGAGCCAGAGACGTTGGTGTCTGATGCACGGCAACAAACACAGCCAAGATGTATAGGAAGCAGTCAATAAGCAGGCACACAAACACATACACATACACACATGCAGTAATCCAACAGGCATACGTACAATCATACACACACACAGCTAGAAACATAGATTATAGCCAACACTTCATTTCAACCACCAAAAAGACGCTCAAATAACACACACACATGACATGCCTGCATTTAAGAAACATGCCCACGTCCGAGCACAACAACAAACATTAAAGCGTGGAAGGGCCCCACTCACAGAAATAAACGCACACATGCACACAAAGGATGACGTTGCTTGCGAAATCTCCCAGCATGCACCCGCTTAGCTTCTGCTGGGCTAATTGGCTTGATGTCGTTCTGGAAATAGACAGAGAACAATCCCCTGTCTGCCTTCAGAAAAGATCATGCCCTTTCAATTCACCATCGCAGCAGGCTGTCAATAGGAGATGGCTTAGAATAAAAGAGTCGGTGTAAAGGTGCTTTTCAACCCACGGACCCCCCTACCACGTCCCCCCCTCCCGCCCCCCTCGCTCCAAGCTCCCAGCTCCTTTCCAATCCATCTCTTTCCCTCTTTGTCCCTCTTTAGTATAAAATGCACTGACACACCAGGCCGACTGAGGGCCGCCGGACAATGTGGGGACGTTGCTGCGTGTCTGTGTCCCTGGTTTCTGCGGCGGGTCATGCACTGTTTGCAATAGTTAGCCCCTGTTTGCTGTTTTTGCGGGTGATTCATCCTTGGATCCAACAGTGGACGGAGACCGTTGGTGGGTGAAATCCCTCAGATCGTCTGTTCAGTTCAAGTGAAACAATGCGTGAGATCCTTTTCCGCTGCCTCTCATCTGAGAGGCAGCGCTCCAGTTTTATCCGGTGTCTGTTCTAACGCTGTTGGGTTCACCTCGCAAGTCCCCATTAGGTCAAAGATGGTTGTGTAGACTATCACTGTGGCACACAGTCCTAACCCCGCCCCATGGGAAAGTACACTGCTCATTCCAAACTTTATATAGAATTGACCTGACACACGCATACTTATGCACAAACACACACACACCCACATGAGCATTAAACAAACACAAACACACCCCCATGTGCATTAAACAAACACAAACACACCCCCATGTGCATTAAACACTGCCTGGATTAGGGATTCAATTTCCACTGGCGCCACCCATGCTAAAAATATATGCACTCATGGAATTATGAGGCGCTTTGGATAAAAGCGTCCACTGAATGGCATATATTTATTTATTTTTAGTTATTTAATGAAATTACTCAACGTTCAGCGTAAAATGGCCTCTGATGTGAGGCCCCCGAGTGAATTACAATAAATGTTTTATTAAAAATAATTGATTATCTGACATGTGGATTTTGTTCCACTTATACAACTTGAAATCATTTCCTATTTTGTATTTGACAGGAAAAACGGCAAAGAGTGGTTAAATTAAAATGTGTGAAAACATACCATGCATAAGATGCATGGAATTAAAAAACGAATATTGCATGTGGTACGCAAAAAAGTCCCAATTCTCATAATTGTCTGACATTAACTTAGAAATTAACTCCCCTCAGACAAACTGGAAAATGTATGCGGATTTAAGTGTGTGCATTTTTTATTGTGTGTGTGTGTGTGTGTGTGTGTGTGTGTGTGTGTGTGTGTGTGTGTGTGTGTGTGTGTGTGTGTGTGTGTGTGTGTGTGTGTGTGTGTGTAAAGACCCTGAGCACTGTAAACCTCTAGGGGGGCCTGGGCCATGCCTGGCTAGAAGAAACTCATATTTCTTCAGTTGCTTTATTATCAATTTAATTTAGAAAAGTGGCCATTATCCTTCTCCTCATTATGCTTTACCATTGAGGAGGTCCACTGCTCCACTGTATTATTATGCCTGGTGTGGGGGTTAATACTACCACCACTCCATAAAGGATGAACCCGCTAGCTAAACACTTTCTTCTGTGAAAACCCCCTCAGAGTCTTCTTGAAGATCCACTGGCAGATTCATCAAAAGGCTCAGATCTACGGCACAACCGCAGGCCTACATCTGTATTTCCGTCCGTCTCCTCTGCGAGTACACATACTTCCTGGCGCGTATAATTAAAATGAGGAATCACGATTGTTACGAAGCGAGACGGCGGCGTTGGGGGGAGTGGGGGGGCTGTGCAGCGAGCCAGGGGGGGGCGGGGCATTTTTTTTATGCCTTTAATTTGCAGGCCCCCTCGTCACTTTCTGTTAGCCGGGCTGTCAGCCAGCCCCCGCTCGCCCACTGAATCTGCACGGACACTCCTGACAACTTTTGCTCATCCGCAGCAAATTCCATTACAGGCTGTTAGGACATGACTAATGGCTGCTCTCCGCCTGGGTGTGGTTGGTGGGGAGGAGGAGTGCAGTTTGCTTTTCCCCGAGACGGATAGTTGGGCAGCGATTGCAGGCTAGCTACTGGAGAGGGTGTTCTCCGGTACGTGTTCCTCCGGCTCCTTCCTCTGGTTGTCCATGAAGGGAAGAAGAAAAAGAAAAGAAAAACCACACTTTTTGATCTGAATCATATATCTTGTAAAATAAAATAAAGCATGTTTTGTTTCTTTTGGTGGAGTTAGAATAACAGCGGTTCGGCTAAGATGGATGCGTGCTGGAAACATTGGTGGCTGCTGGGAGGACCGTGGCTGTGGTCTCCAGGAAACCAGCTATGGCCAGGAAGAAAGCAGCAGTACGACGACCACTAACCAATCAATCAAAGTTCACACTCAACAACAACAGAGTGGGGTCTAGTATGTGTTCCAGCACAGTGGAGCAGTTTGTAGCATCGCTGACTTGAAACGCCAGGAATCTGGTTTGATTGCCAGCACTTTTCAGACCTGCATGCTGTTGGAATGTTATACGCCCCCTGGAAACCCACATCATACCCAATCTCTGAAACATGAGGACCCCATTTAGCAAATGAAACCCAGAACTCAGACATACATTGTAGAATCCGGATATACAACATAGATCAAATATAAAGAACATAGAACCCAGAATACAAAACCTGTAGCTCTGACATAAGCAGATGGATGCACCGATAGAAGGGGTTGCATGATTCCAATATTAATATAACGCAAGTATAATATATTATATAGATGTCTCTCTCTCTCTCTCTCTCTCTCTCTCTCTCTCTCTCTCTCTCTCTCTCTCTCTCTCTCTCTCTCTCTCTCTCTCTCTCTCTCTCTCTCTCTCTCTCTCTCTCTCTCTCTCTCTCTCTCTCTCTTTGAGTTAATTCAGAATGAAAGCATTGCTCCATTAGCTTAGCATTCTCTTTGAAACCTTTTTCTCCCCTCCAAATCACCAACACGTGGCTCCGTGGACACCATCGATGTTTTCATCATATCCTTTCATTATGTGAAAAGAGCGGGATATGCTTTCTTATGACTTTGACGATTATTTAAGTGTCTGTCAGAGACTAAGGTCTAATCACTATCCAAAAAAAAGAGGAAAATGTTATTGTTTGATGTGATTTTCGTCAGGCACTGGCTCGGGGCCAGCTCATTTCTTTGACTGTTTTTTTCAAAGAGCTCTTTTATCTACAGGGTTTTTGACAGTACTCAAAGTCCTCTGACTGCAGCGTCACGTAAAGGCAAAGCGCATTAGAGGCAGCGAATTTTTTGGACATTTTACTAGAAAAGATGCCCGCTAGTCTTCTTATAGTCTTCATAGTACTCAGCCCTTTTTTATTTTATGGTATATCCTTTTCCTAAAAGTCAAACTTTATCATAACTACAATTCTTAACACGTATGATCCACATAAAAACAGATAATTTCCTCCACGATTTTACAATCAAAATCACATGTAAAAACTACAAACTAAATGGATTAGTTTTTGTTACAAAGGTCTTGGACTACAGCAGAAATGTATTTTAAGTTTTGAGTAACACAGCATTTCCTCCATGCCAACAGCTCAAATCAGTGGCTGACGGGGCATGAACAGCCTGCCTTCAACCGGCTTCTAGTAAGAACTCGGAAACACATAATGGAGAGCCGGTGTGAAACTTGAAATCCAGTCAGGGCGAGATAGTGTGCTTATAGGTGTTTGACTTCAAATTGGAAGGTTCTGGGTTCAGCAATCTCTGCAGTCTACCTGTAGACTGTGTCCTTGAGCAAGAGACCCTCAACACCTGCCTGCTCCTTAATGACTATGAATTAACATCCACTTTCTTTAGATGAAACATATGCTAAAACGTAAATAATGGACTAAAGTAAATGGAAGGCCGGTTAATGGCTAAAACGTTGTATTTAGGCTACTGATACTGGTGTTACAAGTTCAGTTTCCAGGAAGGCCCAATTAGTCATAGACTAAGTCCTATTCACTATAAATTGTATTGTTTGATGTGGTTTTCGTCAGTCGCTGGTGCGGTGCCTGCTGAAAGGCTCATTTCTTTGACTGCGTTTTTATATTTTGTTCAAAGGATTCTTTTATCTACAGGGTTTTTTGACAGAACTCAAAAGTCAATCTGACTGCAGCGTCAAGTAAAGGCAAAGCGTATTAGAGGCAGCGAAAAAAGAAAAAAAGTACATTTCACTACAGAAAAGATACACGCTAGTCAACTTACGGTCTTCATCCGGTTCTCAACCCTTTTCTTCTTGTCTATTTTTTACTTAAAGCTATGGTAGGCAACTTGGAGAAAACAGGCAGATTAAACTAGATTTTGAAATAAGGCCTATCCAAGAGAAAAACATCCCACCAATCCCTTCAGGCCTAGCGCCAAAGCCCCTCACCCCAAACACATGACTAGTTGGCTAGCTTTAGCAATAGGTCTGCCGAGCCTTGTGGAGGAATCATTTGCAGAGGGAGTCGATAGGCAGACGGACAGGTAGGCCAATCGAGTGAGTCGTTAGGCAGACGGACAGGTAGGCCAATCGAGTGAGTCGTTAGGCAGACGGACAGGTAGGCCAGTCGTTTCATTCAGGCCTCGTTAAATGATTGGACGGGCTTATTACAGGCACACAAAAGTCACATATAGCAGATTTTCTCTTCTGTCTGATCATTTCCTGTGCCTACCCTGACTTAGGCCCCGTCCACACGAAGCCGATTTCGTGGCGAAACCGCAAAGGTCTTGTACGGTTCGGCCTTCCGTCCACACGAAGCCCGGCGAATCCGCTGACCGAAACCGTAAACTTCTGAAACCACCCTCGGAGGTGGTTTCAAATCTACCCGGTTTCGTTTTGGATTCGTGTGGACGCCTGAAACCGACTGAAACCGTAAACAATGACGTCATCGCCCCACCCCTCGACCCTCCAGCCAATGTCTCAGAACTCACAAAAACAAAGATGATGGCGGACTACAGCCTTGTAATCGTTCTGCAGCAGATCAAGTCCCTTGTTGGGTTGCTAAGCCATTATTTATTGATACTGTTGACTGACTGTTTGTTTGTGTTGTTAGTGGTTCGGGGGGCAGCCTTTATGTGCATGCTCGCCTCTTCTTATTTAATTTTCTTCTGGATTTCTATAGCAGAAGCAGCGCCCATTATGGGCCTGGCATGTGTACTACAGAGTTTCTACAGATCTACCCGGTTTTGCTTGACTCCGTCTTTACGGAGATACTCCGAAACCGGATAGATCGAAACCGTAACGGTTAGAAAGCCGAAAATGGTATGTGTATTTGGTTACTTCTACTGGAGTTAAAAGTAACATTTTCCTAATGTCCATTGCCAATTTGTCAGACCAAATTGGCAACGGATGGGTTGTCTTTGCTTTTGGGTCAAAATCAAAGTATACTACCATTATTAGGAGGGCATTAACAGCCTAGAGTGAAGGTCCAAGACCTACAGCACCTGTGTCCGTCTCTAGAAATGTACTCATAAGAAGAGAAGGGAACTACTGAAAGGATGTAGCTAATAACTTTCCCTCAATTGAAGCAGTTCAAAGCCATGGTAGCTTGGATGTAAAACAGTGCTAGGGTCAAAGGTCAAAGCTTTGCTAGCTCAGGGGGTAAAGCTGGTCTTAACCACTCTCACAAGATGGTTTGCCAGTTTGAAAGCTTTACATCGGCACGTTGTAAATGTGAGTCACGGTGGCATAAAGTGCCTGGAGTGTCTGCAGTAGCTACAAAATCCCTGTATAGGAATACATTTCATTCACCATTTAACCACTGACAAACCAAATTATCTCTCTAAAAGTTTTGACAGATGGCCAGGAGTTTTGTCGCTGAGCAGATTTGCTGAGAGGGATGCTCGGGGTATCAGCTTGCTCAGCCAGAGAGTTGCGTGAACGTACGCTAGACTGTGTGCTGATGTTTTTCATTCGCACAGCGCTAACAGCATGCTAATTAGGGTGGTGACTGGAAGATCAATGAGTGTCATCCAGCTAGCTAGCGCTCACGGGGAGGAGTTCCTGACAGCGTTTTGGTAATGAACATGCTGTCCCCATACCTTTACCCCTCTCCCTCACACTCTCTCTCACACTCTCCCTCTCTTCTGCCTCCATCCCGCTCTCCTCCCGCTCTCATGCGCCTGTGGATGATCAATGGTGGTGTTGCTAGTTGCTAATGACATCTGAGCTAGCATGCCACAAGCCACACCAACAGAGGAGAAGAAAAACAAAGAAGACACTGGAGATTTTCCCTCCAGTTCAGGGGGAGGGTGTTTTGACTGTTGACAAGCATGTACATTATGTACATTACCCTAAAATACATTTGAGTTGTACTTTACTTAATGTAGAGTTTTAAGTTCTAAGTTGTTTATTTGTTGTGTTTATTGACACATTTAAAGATGATTTGTTAACAATTTGGGGAAGGGGGTCTTAGAGTCTACCCCCTAACTCTAACCATATAATATTATATACACACCATTAATAAATGAAAACTTTACTGTTAACTCATTGTTAGTTAATGATTATAAGTACATTCACTAATGTTAATGGTTAATTAATGTAACCTTATTGTTAAGTGTTGGAAAATATACTGGTGGAAAATAAATAGGTTACGCATCTTGCTCTTTATCGCTAAAAGTTGTAGTTGTATACATCTTGGCTATCCGCCCTCTACTCAGCAACATATATGTGTGTGAATGCATATTTGTATATCCTAGGTTTGTTTCTATTGGTTTGTGTGTGTGTGTGTGTGTGTGTGTGTGTGTGTGTGTGTGTGTGTGTGTGTGTGTGTGTGTGTGTGTGTGTTTGGCCCTGCGGTTGGTTGGTACACATAGTCTCAGTATGTTTGTGATTTGTGTGGCTTGGCAGGGGTTAGCAGAGACGGAAAGGAGAGGGCACACAACCACTCTGTTTTATTCATCATTATTAATGAACGTTAGAAAATTTGACATCATTATTAATGAACATTAGAAAAGATGAAATCTAGTCTGAAAATCTCAGAGTGTAACTGACTGGAAAAGGGTGTGTGTGCGTTTGAGCATGTGTATGTGTGTCTGTGTGTTAGACAGAGAGTGTGTGATTTAACATTTGGGTGTGTGCGTGTGTGAGACAGAGAGTGTTGTGTGTGTGTGTGTGTGTGTGTGTGTGTGTGTGTGTGTGTGTGTGTGTGTGTGTGTGTGTGTGTGTGTGTGTGTGTGTGTGTGTGTGTGTGTGTGTGTGTGTGTGTGTGTGTGTGAGACAGAGGGTGTGTGTGATTTAACATTTGGCTGTGTGCGTGAGCATGTCTTTCTATGTGTCTGTGCTTTGGAGCAAATGTGTGTGGGCATGTGTTTGTGTGCGAGCGTGTGCTGCGTGTTATTCGGTGTACGTGTGTTGGTTAGGGAAGGCTGGCTCAGAGGGGAGAGGAGATGTATCTCGGGGCTGGAGTCCTGTTCTTCCTGATGTACTCTGAGCCCCAGCAGCGGGCCTGGCCTGTCACCTCAGCACCACTCAGACCCCACCGTGTGCTCCTTAATGATCCCCAGCCAGGGCCCCGATGCTCAGCGCATCACAACTCATTAACATTATTTCCTTGCAAGACTTTCAAACAGAATGCATGCGTGTGTCTCTGCGATGCTGCTTTTGCTGCAGTACTACTGTGAAGTTATGCAGCAGATACTTTGATCCAAAGTGACTAAGCAGGTCGAGCCCGAGGGTGTCGACAGGTTGAGGGCCATTGCACTGTGTTGCCCCCATTTTTTTTTGCATGTTTGTGGTCATAATAGGATTGCTAGAGGTAGATTTCCTCACTGTGTGTGAAATAATCTTGAATGCAAGCTCAAGATTCCTAAATTCTGTTTGAAGGCAAGCTTAACTAAAGCAGCTAGCTTGTAATGACCTTTATCAGTTACAGATCAATGAACTCCCATAATCTGGTTTGGAAGACAAGACTACACTCCCTGTTTACATATTCTTGTCCCAGGATCGAATACAGATATTTCCCTCAGTTTCAGGTTAAACCAGGGGAATTTCTTTTTTGACGATCTAATCATTTGAGTCTTCTTTTTTGTTCTGGGTAAGAGGTCTGGGTAACCGCACAGCCTGGGTAACCCACAGCAGGACGGACCAAATGTGCGACTCTTTGAAGGAACAGAGCACACGGCGTCCTGCCGGCTTCAGTTTTTTTCCAACATGGCCGAGTGGAAAAAAAGATGGACATGGTCATTTCCTTCTGTGTGTGTGTGTGTGTGTGTGTGTGTGTGTGTGTGTGTGTGTGTGTGTGCGCGTGTGTGCGTGTGCGTGTGTGCGTGTGCGTGTGCGTGTGCGCGTGTGCGTGTGCGTGCGTGCGTGCGTGCGTGCGTGCGTGCGTGCGTGCGTGTTTATTTATGTGTGCCTGGATGAATAACTTCTATTCAGTTTACAAGTTCCACTTGATAAGATAAAATATACTTGATTAATCCCAGAGAGGATATGCTGGCGTTTGTCTGTACATGAATTGCTAATGAAGGAAAACCGTATTCTTATCTACAAATGGCGGCAAGCTTCGTAAATGTTCACAGCAGTATCAAACCAATAATCTGACTAGAAATTGTTTTGTATATGCTAATGCTACTCTGGTTTACACTTCCCCATGTTTCTACATTGGTTAAATGGCAAAGTGATATCCATCATACTCTCCTGATTATGTAAATTGTTCAGCCCATTGTTTGTTTTAGAAATGTCATTACACAATCATATTTCATGTAGAACTTCTTTTAGCACATTTCATAGATGTTTGTACTTTCTTTTTTGTCCTACAAAATTGTGCTTTTGCATAAGACCTCTGGTCGGAGGGAACCTGACCTCTGGCAACAAATCAGGCTACACAGGAGCACCTTCTCCGACTGTGTCTTTATGCTTATTGCCGTTATACGTTGCCATGATTTATACCACTTCAGCTCATGGCAACACATCTCCTGCTCCTCCACTTCCACACTCAGCGGGCTGACCAGGCTGAGCAGAGGTCTAGTCAGCCAGACAGGGAGGGGGTCCCGGTGGGTCACACTGCAACTCAGACCCTGGTGAGGGAGGAGGGAGAGAGAGAGAGGGAGGGAGGGAGGGAGGGAGGGGGAGAGAGATAGAGAGAGAGGGAGGGAGGGAGGGAGGGAGGGGGAGAGAGGGGGAGAGAGAGAGAGAGAGAGAGAGAGAGGGAGAGAGAGGGAGGGGGGGAGAGAGAGAGAGGGGGGAGAGGGGGAGAGAGAGAGAGAGAGAGGGAGAGAGAGGGAGGGAGGGAGAGAGAGAGGGGGAGAGGGGGGAGAGAGGGAGAGAGAGGGAGGGAGGGAGAGAGAGAGGGGGAGAGGGGGAGAGAGAGAGAGAGAGAGAGAGAGAGAGAGAGAGAGGGAGGGAGAGAGAGAGAGGGGGAGAGGGGGGAGAGAGAGAGAGAGAGAGAGAGAGGGAGAGAGAGGGAGGGAGGGAGAGAGAGGGGGAGAGGGGGAGAGAGGGAGAGAGGGGGAGAGAGGGAGAGAGAGGGAGGGAGGGAGAGAGAGAGAGAGAGAGAGAGAGAGAGAGAGAGAGAGAGAGAGAGAGAGAGAGAGAGAGAGAGAGAGAGAGAGAGAGAGAGAGAGAGAGAGAGAGGAGGGAGGGAGGGGAGGGAGGGAGGGAGGGAGGGAGGGAGGGAGGGAGGGAGGGAGGGAGGGAGAGAGAGAGAGAGAGAGAGAGAGAGAGAGAGGGAGAGGGAGAGACACAGAGACAGAGAGAGAGACACAGAGACAGAGAGAGAGACAGAGAGACAGAGAGGGAGAGAGGGAGAGAGAGACACAGAGAGAGAGAGAGAGAGAGAGAGAGAGAGAGAGAGAGAGAGATCGATCTCTATGCTCTAGGTCTCCAGGGCTCTAGCCTTGGTCTTATTCAACACCAGAGTCCCCCCCCCCCTGCCTTGGGCACTGCTTCCCAGCGGCTGGAGAGTCATGATGGTCTTGACCCCAACCACTACCGCCGCCCCCCCTACCCTGGGTTTGTTGACTCCCAGCGCTATGTTCAGCCTGCAGCCACACACGATCTTTCTATACAGTTGTGAAAGACAGCTGTGTATTTAAATTCATAGGCATCTCAAGTAACGGCTCGGGTTGAAAATATAAGCAAGCAGGAGGATGTGAGTGCTTTCGTGGCAAAGACATGAAAAAGCGTTCTATTTCATGTTCTAAATTTGGATGATTTGGATTCGTTCGCCATATATACTTTAGATTGAGGAAATACATTTTCTGTCATTCTTCCTGGATCACTGGCCTTTCTATGGTTGATAACACAGCGGGTTACTCGAGACGATTCATTAAGTATAATAACAACATGAAGATGAATAATAATGATATCACTTGATGGTTTCTTTGTCAGAGCAGATTTTCAGTTTCCCGTCCCTCAAGAATAGATTGAATTGAATTGTAGCCTGAATAACCTCAGGCAGGACTTTTGTTTTTTGACATCCATAGACAAGCTGGTGGGCGTCAGGCGTCCTGTAAATACATCCTCCATTTATATCCAAAATGACATGAATGTAACACAAACAAGGTACACAAACAAATATGTTGTCAGAAATGTTGCCTGCGATCGTATTTGCATGGTATGTTTTCTTTCAGTGTTTGTTTTCTAACTGGGACATTTCCATAGATTTCCAGTCTAAGTTATGCTTCATTTACTCCTTTCTGTCTTCACCTCCATCCCCCTTTTCCCTGGAAACAATCAGACCTGGCAGTGCAGCCGCTTCCTTCCATTTATTTATTAATGTCTCCGAGCTAATCAACATTTGGAAATGAGTAGGGCAATGAGAGGTAACCAGGCAACAGACCCCCAGCAATAGAATACCAATCTATGGAAAGGAAATTAGATATTTCCATTTATATTTAATTAGAGTTGCATTTTGTTTATTTCATGTGTCGTCCTTGTCCGTGTTTTTTGAAAGGTTGAATTTCGTTCTCTTTTTCACTTGCGTCACCTTGACAGCTCTTTGTGTTTGCTGGTAAAACACCCAATTAACTTGAACAGCCTTTAGCTTTAGTCCAGCATACAGCTGAACCGAGTCTATGGATTCTGTGTCCATTTGCAAGGTCCAGGAAAACATTTTAGAAAATATGGTGGGGAGAAAATCCTGCTCTAGGAGTTCCATTCACAACCCCACAATGAACACCTTTACACACATCCTCCAACGTCTTCCAACGCAACGCACACTCTCGGCTGCGCGAGCTGAGGTCCGCTGTAATGGAGGTCTTCGCTAGAATCCCCTTTCATCGCCTCCTCTTAATCTTTTCACGTCTGAATGGGTGACTCCAAAAGGATTTCAAAGCCCTAATTTAATCCCTTGGCTAATTTCAAAGTGAATGTCGCATTAAGAAACACACACATATACACACTCAAACTGACACACACACATACGAAAGGCTGAAAGCCAAATGACTGAATGGCAGGCAGATTTTCTGAGAAAAGATGGAGCAGCTAAGGAGAAAGAGAGGTCATAGACTGACTGACTGAAAGGCTGGTTTGGTTTACTGTCTATTTTACTCTCTTTATATTCAGCTTACTGTTTAATGTAGCCTGCACAATGGCTTACCAAATTTTTATTTCTCATTTAGCGGACTGGCTTACCGTCCACCGTATTCATACTAGTTTGGGACAAACACCCTGACTGACTGGGAGTCCAGCAGGCTGACTACCACTTTGTATTAAAGAGCAAAGGAACAGCATCAGAGTATGTGTATAGAGGCCAACTACAGAGCAGTCTCAATAGACTCTAACGGAGGATATTAACATCCTGGGTTATGGCATTTGGAGCCATTAGTACCATGCCTCTGGAAGGAGAAGAAGGGTAGACCGGCATGGAGCCCAGACCTGCTAGTCCAGAGAGCA
>NC_079421.1:300312-359843 GCF_026213295.1 Gadus chalcogrammus
ACAGAAGCCAACAGCCTGTCATCTTGAAGATTCAAGACACTTTAAACATTAGAAGGCTGCCGTGCGTCAGTATGTGGGTCCACTTAATGAAAGTCCTCAAAGTGGTTCTTGTTGAGAGAACCAGGGTCCTGCAGGAAAGTGGTGACTCAGAGCGTTCAATGCCTAACTCTCTCTTACCATTTGCTCCTCCAGAGTGCCCAATCTTTTTGATGGGGCCAAGGAGAGGTTTGCTCCAACTGATTCCATGCCGCGGAGGTGCCAACCTTTCACCTTTCCCCTGCGTGACCCGTGTGTTGTGTCTCTATACACACCTGCATTGTGTCTCTATCCCTGCACAGTGTCTCTATACACACCTGCATTGTGTCTCTATATACACCAGCATTGTGTCTCTATACACCCCTGAATTGTGTCTCTCCATACACCTGTCATGGTCTGTCTGTTTCCTTGTCTTGTTTTGGTGTGTTTCCGGTTTACTTTGGTATCTCTGTCTTGTTTCTCCCCATGTCCGGTCACGTTTCCCTCCTGTGTGATTACTGCTCCCTCCCCTAATGTGTTTCAGCTGTTACTCGTTGCGTGCCCTGTGTTTGTTTAGTATTTAAGCCCTTGTCTTTCCTTTGTTCCTTGTCGGATCGTTGTAGTTTGTGGTTCCCTGTGTTCCCTGTGTTCCCTGTGTTCCCTGTGTTCCCTGCGTCACCTGGGTTCTCGGTGTTCCTTGCCTTTTGCGTTAATAAATTACCCTTTACCTGAACTGTCTGCTATTGGGTCCTACCTGCCTGCCTGCCACCCGCCAACCGTGACAACAGCTGGATTGTGTGAGTTTATACCCCTGCGTTGTGTCTCTATATACACCTGCATTGTCTTTATATGTACTTGTATTGTGTTTCTATATACACTCCCACATTGTGTCTCTATATACCCCAATATTGTGTATCTATATACCCCTGCATTGTGTCTCTATACAGCCCTGCATGCTGTCTCTATACACAGGTTAATTGTGTCTCTATATACAACTGCATGGCTTCTATACCCCTGCATTGTGTCTCTATATACCCCTGCATTCTGTCTTTTTAAAGCCCTTCATTGTGTCTCTTTATGAACTTATTTGATTCCATATAGACCTGCACTGCTTCTCAATATGCACCTAGATTGTATCTCTATGTACTCCTGCATTGTGTCTTTACATGCACCTTCACTCTGTCTCAATTTGCACTTACATTGGGTCGTTATATAAATGTGGAAAATACCCCATCGAGTTTTTCATTTGTCCAAGTATTGGTAAAGTAGTTTATGCCTGGCAGGCGGGCAGATATGCGTGGGAGAAAAGCATATGAGAAAGTTGAGAGAGCTTCACTTTTGACCGTTAAAAAAGGAAAAGAAAAGTGGTCAGGTTGAGCGTAGGAGGACACAATAGGTCTGAGGAGTTATATCAGGTTTTTTAAATGTCACTCAAAGAGAGCCTGCAAATGTAGTTATTTGTACAAAACACAAATGAAGGTTTTTGTGCTAAATGTGTTGATGGCGGTTGGGGGATTCTCAGAAAATTATAATCACCATACTTGAATCTCTATATTTACTAGTCTAACAGATCTTGGGCAAGCGTCAGGTAGCTATTTCAGTGTCTGGAGTTGTGTGCTGGAATTGTGTGTTTGAAGACGTCATTGGATTTATGCACAAAAAAATTCTCTTTGAGAAGAAAGAAGCATGTCTGAAAGCAACATCATTCCAACCTAAACATACTCAAAAGTAAAGGTCACAGATGCTGGTCGGTACTGGGATATTTTCACGTATTGAAAGGGGATTTCTGTACTAGTTCTCATTTGTTTGAAGCACATACTATGTATTCGACGAGAGCAAGGGTCACCAACCTTTTTGAACCTGAGAGCTACTTCATGGGCACTGAGTCATACGACGGGCACCCAGTTCTATACACTCCTGAAATAACAAATTTGCTCAGTTTGCCTTTAGTTATATGTTACTATTGATGATTAATGATACTCATCTATGTGAAGACATGTTAATTAATTAAGTCATGGTAATGATTTCTCACAATAATTATCAACAATGACTTAAAGAAGGTGGGAAAGAGTTGTTCAAGAATGAGTAGTGGTGTTTTTATAACCGGCCTGCGGGCGCCTCACGTGGTCCTTGCGGGCACTGTGTTGGTGACCCCTGGACTAGAGGTACTATTCAGACATTTTCTTGTTGTTGTTGCATTCGTAAAGAATGTCCACTGAAAAGTGCTGAGGGAGTTTATGCTGCAACGTGTGTCATTGTGTCCAACGTTGGCCTCCTGAGAAGGGATTCAGTGGTGAATAAACCGTCCTTGGAAAACAGCTGAAAAGCTTTCCCCATGTCTACATGCTCTAATATTGTTTGATTTACAGGCAAACTAAGTAACAGTAACAACTGCTCTCAATCTTCTTCACCAGTCGACCTCTTTTGTGGGAACACTTGAATGTTCCACCAGCAGGCCTCTGTCCATACTGAGAAGGTTCAGAATTTAAACTGCTTAGCGCTCCAGATTTTATCCATTTTATTTATCTTTTAAGTCTTTGAATTTCTATATGGGCATTGATAAAGTGATTTCTCAAGAGTGTACCGTGATTATTAAGAACATTTTGTGTTTTTAGATGAGCGATTAACATGCGTGGTATTATCCTGACGGAAAGTTTGAAGCTTAAGAAGAGAGATGGATAAAGAAGGAGAAAGACCAATAGATAAAGAGGGAGGAAAAGAGAAAGGGCTTAGTATACTGTTGACAGAGAAAGCCTTGCTCAGAAAAGGGTCCCTTAAGAAGTTGATTGATAAGAGCATTGCTGTATTTATGTTTTGAGGCTGGCAGGCTTTCTGGCAAAAGAAAAGCTGTGGGTGTGTTCTGTTTTGACTCTTTCAATAGTATTGTCTTTCAAGGAGAACAACATCATAAAGAGTCATTTGGCAGACATTTGAACAGTTTGTCGTCTCTACTTTCTGACAATTAAAGCCCTTTTATACTCTGACGATGGAAGAGGATGTTATGATTGAAGTGAAAGGAGCCGACACATTGTTTACACACACAAGCTTGGGGTAAAGAGTTAAAGGTCTATGAAGTCTATAAAATCAACCTCTTTATTCGGACATGTAAAGCCATTTGAGACTTTGTGGATATGAAAAAGGACCTCGTAAATGAAGTTGACTGGACAGAAACAAAGGGGATGTTGCATTATTAAACGGACAGACTAAACTAAACATGCAGCTGGGAGAGCAGATGGCCTTCAAGGGAGCAATATCCGCCGCAGCCTCAACACCTGCACCCAATCACAGTCACTGTTTCCTCAGACAAAACAGTTTAACGTCTCGCCTTCGGCCCAAACATTACCAGCACCAGTGCTTCCAACGCCGCCTCACAAACCAACAACACTCAGTGTCTATAGGACCACAACCATCGCCAACCACACAACAACCACAACACACGCCTACACCCGTCAACACTTGTGTCCAAAGACGCAACAAAGATAACGGACAGTATTTGTTCCTAGACAGTAAGCCTATATGTAGATCTTCTGCACCTTGGACTTTTTACCTTGACTGGTCAACAGTCTCCTGTGTTTTAATGACTGGAGGAAATCGTCTCCTGAATAACTCAATTGAGGTAAGATCCATTGAATAGATCTTGTTTAATGAACTGGAGGAATGGGCAGCTACCTATCACAAAAGGCCCCCCACTCCATGTCTGGAATCCCGTCCATTTTGTCTATCGGCATACATTACAGTACATAAACCAACACGTGCATATACAGACCGACAGACAAGACAGAAATACATGCACAACCCCCCCGCCCGGGGGTGGACGTGACAGTAATTTAGCAGCGTTCTTAGTTGGCGTGACAGGCCGTTCCTCCACAAGAGTAATGGACGGGAGCTCCGCCACAACGCTCTCCAGATATCCAGGCGGACGGGGAAGCCCGGACACATCAATCTTAGCCCCGCCTCTAACCAGCCCCCCCCATCCGTCGCCCACACGGCGAGAGACTTGTGGTTCCTCAGGATTTCATCCACCCCACTTCTCTCATCATCGTCGTCCTCTGGTCTTCCCTGGCGACCGTTACCATAGCGATGCTGGTGGTGGTGATGGTAGCAGCAGCAGCTCCCCCCCGCCTCCGTTCCTAAAGGTCACGCCGAGAGGGGTGAGGGGTCTGAGTGGAGAGGGGTATAGTTGGGGAGGCGGGGGGGAAATTGAGTGATCATTCAGTGTTTTGCGTAGTTCAAAATATTATATTTGCTTTTGTTGAGGTTGTTTCACAGTTACTCCAGATGTATTAAATCAGGAAAGTCTTGTGATTCATGGATTTTACGGGCTTATTCTCAATGCATGAAATGATTCCAACAGTGTGAGAATGTTTTACCAGATGGCCATTCAGTATCTGCCTGATAAGGAAAGTTATTAAGTAATAAGTGTTTTCTTTACTAGGCCTAAATATAGATAATATTTTTGACTTTTTGCTGCCTTGGGTCCATGAATTTTCCTCTTTGTTAATAACATTTACATTTACAATTTGGTCATTTACATTTGCTTTATCCAGAGAGACTTACAAGTCTTACAAGTGAGGCTGAATTGGATTGGTAGCAAAATAATGTAAAGTGAAGCACATTCTAAGGTCTAAAAAATGAAACTGCAAAGTCGCTTAAATAATCAGAATACAAATTAGGAGAATTTCTTTATTGTAGCGCATAATACCTAATTCAAAGATTGTGCATTTCAAGACGACTGTTAAAAGTCATTGCAATGGGGGATGAGATGAAAATCTGATCTGATGCTATTGTTTCTGAAATAAAAAAAGGGAACATATTAACCTTTTGCCTATTCTTTTAAAGGTAAATGTTGTACTTTAGTAAATTATTGGCAAATTGAATGCTTGCCATCAGGGATACTATGATGAGTTTTACACTTACAAAAATAATACAAAGTAGATACTCTAATTTCGATATTGTATTGATATGTCTATTATTATCGACTGTGCCTGCTTATCGATAATTAGACCCCTGCTTAGCAAGGTCACGTTATCGCCTCTCAGATAGACCTGAGACTAATTACCAACTGTCATAAAAATTAATATTCACGAGGAAATAAGAAGCTTTGCATTTTAAAACGTTCATATATCCTTTTTATCTTTCTTTTAAAAATAGGACATTACCTGGGACAGATCCAGCTGGCGACAGGCCATCAGAAATGGGGACTGTCCCAGAGAGCTGGGGTGTCTGGTCACCCTATTTTAAGATCATCACCAAATTCCTCTCCACCAGATATTTTCTCGTTATTTTTTTAAAACAGCTCAATGACATTTTCAAACCTCAGATTTCATTGAGTACAGAGGCCTGGTCTGCTTTTGCACTAACTCAGTAAACAGCAGCCAAGTTGAAGACAAACCAAAACCACACTTAATTTCAATGGGATGCATGATTGTGGCCATGAAACTTTGACAAAGTACTTCTATTGAAAGGTCCCATGGCATGCTACTTTGTGGATGCTTTAATATAGATATTAGTAGGCCCCAAACACAGTATTTGAAGACCTTCCCGAAATTCAGCCGTGGTGCAGAATTACAGCCACTACGAACCAGTCGCACATTGAGCTTCCCCCAAATGCGCCGTTTTGGTGTCTGTAGCTTTAATGCAAATGAGGAGAGAGGCGGGTCATGAGGAGGGTGGGGGTGTGGCCCTGAGCAGCTTGCGGCCACGGTACCATGCGCTCTGTTTACAGTGGATGCATCGCAATGGCGAGGCGCAAACAGCCTTTAGCCGGGATCTGTAAATATTCTAGAACACACGGGAGTCCTGGAGCTCTATGTATAAATAATATCATATTATACATAGATATCTATATCATAATATATATATTATCACGGCCAAAAGCTGTGTGCGCATCCAGAAGATATTATGACTCACAAACGACTTTGTCGGGTTCTCCGACATCTCTGGTTCTTCCACTTCCACATCAATCTGAAGTAGACTGAACCGCGCGCTGCCTGCTGCCGGCTGTCCGCTGCCTGGCGGTGGTGCTTCGTGGCGGGGGAGCCTCGCGGCAACCGGCGGCAGGCAGCATGTCGCAGTTCATGTACTTCAGGGAGTCAAAGCCAAAGTTCCTTTCCCCCAATTCCTTCTCAACCATGGCTGAGATAACCCCAACTACAGTCTTGTGGAAATACAAGAGACGTCAAAGAACCAACGTGTTATGCGCCAAAACACGAACAGCAAACCCTTGCGTTACAGTGTGTGTAATCAAACACACACATGTGGAGCTCGCACAGTCGTGTCTCATTGGCGGGCATAATACTCTGGGCGGGCAAGGCAGATAAAGGGGAGGAGCTTAGATCCTTTATGACAACATAAGGGACCACATTCCAAACCAGCACGCTTCAGCCTCCGTTTTTTCAAAGGGGAGCAGAACACCTAGTGCTCGTTTACATTTAGGGCATTTAGCAGACGCTTTTATCCAAAGCGACTTACAATAAGTACATTTGTCACAAGAAGTGCCACAATATATCGCTGTCGGTACAGTAAGGATGTTCATAGAACCAAGTGAGAGTACGACAATCGCTAGGCTAACCAATTCCCCGTATTGCAGCAATGGTAGCAACTACTGCAGTTGCTACACAGTTAAGTACTATAATGCAATACAACATAATAAAATACAGTGTACAATGGTGGCCAGAAGGGGGAGGGTGGCTATGCAGAGTCGAGGTGGACTCTGAACAGGTGAGTCTTCGAGTCTTTTTCGGAAGATAGTTAGCGACTCTGCGGTCCTGAGAACGGCAGGGAGCTCGTTCCTCCACTGAGGTCCCAAAACCGAGTAAAGTTGTGACTTTTCTCCTTTCCACTGTCTCCTACACTCTCTCACCCTGCTGTGAGATGGTTATAATTTTTACCATGCAACATGACGACTGCATCATAGCCTTTACATAAGCCATGTGTATGCATGTCTGCATGGGTGTGTTTCTGTAATAACAAAGCCTCTGCTGTACTGTAGCTGAATGACAGACAGGCAGTTTTCATGTTGAGGTCTTTTATTTTGACAGGCTGGGGGCTGATGTTTGTATCCATTATGCACGTTATATTAACACTGCAAGTCAGTTAGGCACATATCCTCCAATTACCTGCCTGCCACCTTCCCTCATGCACACAACATAACGGACCAACGCTCAACATGCGATATCCAGCTACTCTTTACCAACACCCAGGGCCGTTGCACCAAATCCTGGGCCCTGTATACAAGAGGTACTGATGGGCCCCCCCCCCCCCCCCCTGAATTCCCCCCTTTTTATTACCATGGGCCCCCCCTCTGCCTTGGGCCCCCCCAGGACTGCCTCACTTTCCCCCGCAGTCCGTCGGCCCTGCCAACACCCATACACAGGCACATGTGTACAAGCTCAAAAATGTATGGAAACATAAACACGCACACACACACACACAGCCACACACACTCATGTTCAAAAACATCATTACTAACGAACATGGACACCACACGCAATGCACTCGGGACACACAGACAGACAGACAGACAGACAGACCACTTCGTTCTAAGTGATTAAAAAACAGTAAACAAGTTAGAGTATTGAGTTTTAAGGCAAACTGTTTGACAAGTTACCTTTTAAATATTTATAGCGTCTCAATGATGGCGTCTTTAATTAAACAAGTGTAATATCGCCATTTCTTCACTGTGGATTCTTAATGACTACTGAATGTCTGCTTCGGCTTAATGTGGTTTGTCACCAGCGCAATGCCGCCAATTTATGTGGTACATCTCCGATTTTTTTATCATGATGTTATTTCTGGCCTCTGAATAAGTATAAGTCTTATTTTAACACTTACTTCCACGAAAAAACTTTCCATTGGCATGTGTGCTAACAGCCCCCCGGGAGATGTGTTGCTTGGTTCGGTCCGTGTCAGCGAGAGAGGAGGCAGTGCCGCTTACCAAAGTCAAAAAGGGCCAATTACAGCACCACGTATGTGGGCGCCTCTTGTACCCGTGTTTGTTTTCTTTTGCTGTTGTCAGCAACGTAGAAACGAGAAGAGTTTATATTTAGTGCGAGTCTTTTTTCCCCACGCTCACGATTAAGGTTGCATTATATGTGCGCCTCGAATAGCGAACGACTCACGCCTCGTGCCCACTGCCTCCGTCCGTTGACTGATCCCCATTGACTTTGAATGGGGACGGACGCGGAATGCATTGTGGGTCCGTCCGTCCTTCTAGGATCCGTGGAGCCTTTCACTGGGCCAACCGACAGACTAGGTAAACATACAGACAGACAGGGGCGTCTTTCTGCTAAGCTTTCTGGTGAAATTATTATAAGATCATAATCTACAGCTACATTAAATAGATCACACAATGTCATTGAATTCCTTTGGTTTTGTGGATTACGTTCAGAATCAGAGCAAATGTGTGAATTATCATCTTGATTTGTCATTTCTGTAATTATAATCCGATTTAATTTTTCGTTTTTATTCATTCATTTTCAATCAGCTGCCTGCCATTTCACTGTAATGGATTTATTAATAAACGTACAAAAAGATCTATAGTTTTTTCGAGTTAATGATTGCACATCATACAAAATGCTAAATGATCACATAAACACGGTAATTATCTTACATCTGGCAAAACTGTCTGGTGTAAAGGTGACCTCACCTGGACATGTGGTAGTCAGGAACGACGCTTCGCAATTAAGGCCTGATCATTTAAACTGAAAAGCCATGCGGCTGTGAACACATTTAAGGGCTAATTTACCAAAATGAGGCGTTGCGGCAAAAAGGATAGTTCAACCATTCATTTCATTCTTCATAGTGTGTTAATCTGCGGTGGTGGGGGTTGACGGGGTTGCGGGAATTATGCATCCGGCCTGCGGCGAAAAAGTTGAAACAGAATTGTTGTTGATTGGCCATGCTGCGGTGGCCAATCACGTAAGCCGGTGATCAGCCCGGAAGATGCCCACGGGAAGAAGAACCCTATTTAACAAGTACTTAAACATTGTAGCTTGTTTACCAAGCAACTGTAAAGATGGAAGAGATACTGGTGGCCCCCGTGTTGTCCTTTCCAGAGCTGTACAACCCTAACATGCAATTTCTCTGACCTATGGAAGGCCGCCCCCAGCTCGTTGTCTCCATCATTAAGGCCGTGGGACAAGGCCGATCGCGTACGCAAAGGAGGAAATTAGTGGTGTGCGTCACAATTCGGAAATCATTGACTCGAATAACAGTGAATAATAAAAGCGAATCTTTCATAATACAATAGCATTGGTTATCACTGGTACTGTATTGCCGTATGGTACATTTGTTCTCAAATATTGGATGACGGGCTTCAATTTATCAAGTACATTGACAACATTTATAAATATACATTTACAATGTACAGTGTAGATTCTTCAAATGCATAGTTATTATGAGTTGATAATGAAAGAAATGTAGTTAAGTTCTGTACATAGGGTTATCGTATGTTGTTTTATGTTCTAGGGCTTGAGAAAGTATTCTAACGATCTGTCTCCATATAAAGGCAACGATCACACACAAAAACGCTGAACCAGTCTCCTTTTATTATAGGTATCTAAGTATCATCTATCTTTTTATGAGACCAATATTAAAAAGCCTAATATTTAGGACTCCGATTTATCTTGCATGTCTTCTGTAATACTCTGTGGTCTGAGAGGAAGGGAAAAAAGTAAGGAATTTAATCATTTGGGTGAAAGCCGTGCAGCATGGCTGAAAGAGCCAATTATCTAAAAAAAGAAGAAGTGGAAAAAAACATAATCCCTGTTCTTTTTAAAAGAAGCAGACATGATAAAATACTCTAAATGATTAATCCGAACTGTCCATTGCTTTTCTCTTCCAGTGAAGCGATATTGTTCTCTGGAAATTAATAAAGTTTTGTCCGATCATAATTGGGGTGGACATAAATCGCCTTGTTTGTAATAAAAAATTACAAAACTGCCTCTATTCTCACTGGCACACAAAGGCCGGCCTCCACGTTGGGTCGAGGCGAGGGTGGGGCAGATGGGTGCCCAAGCAGCCTGATAGGGTCACAGATTGCTTGGGGTATTCTGGGTTTTGCAACAAGAGAAACAGGTTTTATCAAATGTACTACAGAGGAAGAACAGGAAAACAAAGCCATTTGGCTGGTTATACTTTGTTGTACCATTATTTCCTCTCTTTCCCCAGCCTTTGTTACCTACTACAAAAGAACAGGGACTGCCTGGAAACAGCTGGAACTGTTTTTTTATGATTATATTATGCAGTTGTTAAAAGTATCTTTTTTCTGCCGAACAAATATAATTTCTCATCCATTTTCTTTAACACATTGGTCAACTTCTTTTGTATCTTCAGTTGTGACCTATTGATTGGGTCTGCCTGCGTTCTTTTGGTCGCAGTGAACCTTTGAACTGTTCCATAGCGTTCTCTGAACCCAGCTCTACAGTGTAAATATGTGCCCCATGTTCGTCTTGTCGGCCTGCATTGCCGATGGAGTCACCGCCATTTTATTAGATGAAAACGCAAGCATGAGCCAGGGATGGGGGGGAATAAATGTCATGGGCTGGGTAATTATTGTTCCATTTGGTGGTTAGCGTTAGCCGATATCGCAACTGTTCATCAGACCCTGGCTGAGAGAGAGCTTCCATGAGGACCCCCCTCCAGCCCCCCATACACACACACACAATGCCTGGAGGCAAAGAATGAAGGTTTGATTGAGTTAAACAATAACTCCCCCTAGCAGAGGAAAAACAATGTTCAGGTCATTTAGTCCATGTTTTTTCTTGTTTCACGCTTTTATTTTTTTGTGTGGTGGAGGAAAACCTGGTTCCCTTCAATATCCGACGCTATGGTACTCCATTTTACGTGGGCAGGCATTTTTTGTCATTAGCCTCGGATGCTAATCACATTAGCCGAATTATAGAAACAAAGGCTTCCTGCTTCCTGCTCGCCTTTCTTTCCCGTCGGTGGTCGCTAACGTTCACTTGTGCTAAATGTGATTAAGGAAATACATATTTATCAGGAAAGAAGCAGAGTGTTGGGGTAATTGCTTCTGACATCCTGTCATAATTACTTAATGGAGAGTTTCGTGATCGTTGTGCAGAGATTTAGAAGGATTTTTCAGAAGTCGCAGTTTACTGATAGCTAACCTTCCCAGGGAAAACAATTTAGCAGAGTTTTATGGTTCACGGAAGCCCAGCGACGGTATGATGTGTCATTTATGTAAATCACCCACAACAGGATAGTTAATCAAGTGTGCACCTACTGTTTTTCCCCAACCTCCACTAACAGGAAATAGATTGACTTTTAGTGCCTGTCGTTGCCATGGTGTTCGTCATTTTGCCCTAAATTTGAAGGGAAAGAGAGCGGGAAAGAGGAAGAGCTAGAGGCCATTGAGCGAAGAGGGAGAGAGATAGGGCAATGAAGAGAGTGGTGTGCAGGGGTTCTTCAAGCTGCCCTCCGATCCCATGCCGTTCTGACCTAGAGGGTAGTGGTGAAAGGGACAAGCTGGCAGTACACTCTGTCATCCCCGAACCAGCAGCCTCCCATCATCTCACCCCGTCCATGGCTGATCCCTGCTGCCTTTCAGTCACTCGCCTACACCCCATGGCCTCAGTCATCAGTCAATCTGTGCTGTCTTGCTACTGGTTGGGCTGATGCATTGTCTTGTTGCAACGGTGCATTATTTAACCTCATAGCGCCCAATCTTCATCCGCTCTAATTCGCCGGCTGGACTGAATCAATGTTGATGTGCTTTATGAAATGTTAACTGTGCCAACTCGCCTCTTCCTGATTAAATATCGACAGAAGAACGCTTCACTGCTGTTTTGAATATGGAGAGTATACCTGTGGTTGCGTACCTGCATCACATCAAATCACTAAGAAGGAGGCAAGAGTTAAAAGGTCTGGGTGGGTGACGTGGGCCAGATGTCAGGTTAAGTTGGGTGCGGAAGGCAGATTGCTTTGATTTGAATCCTGCTTTTATAGCTCATAGTGTCAGTATGCTTCAAACCTGGATCTGGGATGCATGTGGTTTAAAAGTAAAGCAGCGAAGGGCTTAGAATACTTTTTTTAATTAATAAGCAGCTCATTAGTGTGTTGATATTTTAGGTTGAAGACGTATGGTTGATAGTAAAAGGCATGATAGGTTACAAATGAACTGTTCTAATTCGTAAAATGATCATGTTATGTCATCAGAGATCAAGGAAACGCACTTAATTGAAATAATAAAAAACAAAATAGGACCTATGTAATTCTAATCAGAAGTGTACAGTAGTTCTGCGTGTCACTATATCAAGTGATGTTCCCAGCAGTAGCTGTTACTTGCTTGCTGTTGGCAGGTACAATGTCAACCACTGTCTGCATTTCATGACTTTAAAATAACATAAAACATCAACTTTAGAAAAATAGAATGTCCTATGAGTTAATTAGGCTCCATCACTGTCGATTCTGAGCATTCTTTTTTTTTTATTCTGAGCATATTCCACACACTAGCTTTTGCATAAAGTAAGGATCCGTTAATAAACTGTACCAATATTTAAATATCTTTAAATTGCTTATTACCTGTTCAGTATTTTGAACATCTTCTAGCTGGTGTGTGTGGGGGGGGGGGGGCACAGAGTCGTGGGCAGATTTTGTTACCCAAAGTAAGGCCTTGTTATAAAGCCTGGTCCTCTTTAGAAAAAGCTCCTTCAACAGAGGCTTACTAAAATATTTGAGAGATGGTGAAAGCTTCAGAGCCCAGACGGATTTCAAGACGGATGCCACATGCGTTGGTTTACAATTTGCAAAGAATAAATTAATATCAAACATAAACATTGGTTGATCAGCTTACTGTGTAAAATTGTGCTTATCGGATGATTTGTTCCTTGTATTGTCAGTGCCCTCAACAGGCAACCTGTTGTGCTTTAAGTATGGGAAGGAGGCGGCAATACTCTTTCCGATATTGTGACTTTGGATTGCAGTACCCATTTTAAATGCTTGGTTACATATTGTAGCTTTGAAAAAACTACCATTAAAGTTGTGATTGCAGAAATTAAAACATTTAAAAAAACACAATAAAAACAATCTAACATTTGACATATTTGCCATAATTGGCAAAGTCAATTAATTTGGAATGCTGCATATTGAAAAGTGTGTTTTTAGCTCACAAGCTAATGTTAAGAATGTTTTAATTCCACTACATTGAAAGCTCTTGTGGGCGGTGTTGGATTCATGTCAAAGCCAACGGAAGGAGCTAATATGCGGTCTATGCCTCCATACTTGAAACATAGATCCATCCGGCTTAATGAGGGACAGCCTGCGAGAGTCAGCAAAACAAACACACTGAATCAGGATCAGATGTGTTGTTGAGTTAAGCGTAAGCTCGAACGCTAAAGACAGCTGACTGGAGGTGACATCTGGGGGTGGGGTGTAATTCTGCAGTAATATTTAGTGTGGCGAAGACATTGAGGTTTATTTCCTCCAATACTTGACGTATCTGTTGATGTGAAAATCTTGACACCCACTCACCACCAACCACTTGAATAAAAACAAAATGTTCCATGTTTAAAAAAGAAAGAGAATGTGGTGGAAATTAGGAGATACTAGTTTTTCAAAATATTTTGGAGTCAATACGAGCCGTGTGTTCAGGCTGATGTGGAAGTACCCCATGATGATTGTCATTCTCACCTTGAGTGGGAAGTGTTGTGGAGAAGTTCATAATGCATTGTTAGCTATTCAAAAACCTCTGGCCATCGGACCATGAATACAAAAGACCAAAAACCAACCCTGACTTCTGTGTGTGAGCTCAAGGATCCCTCCAGGGACGGGAGAGAGATGGAGTACACAATCCTGTCTCCATTCAACCAAAGCAACCTCTCTCCCAGCCCAGAGATCAAAGTTCAAATGCTGTAAACTACGAGCAGGGCATCCCAAAGACCCCCCATTACCCAGACTACTCTGCGAGGGTCCAGAGCGGGAGAACTCTGGATCAGGGTGGGCCTCCTCTTGTGCCGGTGCTGACACATGCGGGGCTCATTACGGAGACATGCTGTAGACGCCGAATGCCAAACATCGAAAAAACATGACATTTATTTATTTCAGCCAGGGGGGCAAAGGTCAACCGTGAAGGCTTGCCCCAGGATCGAGGCATGGCGCTGGTGTTTAACTTCCAGAAGGTTATTTTTTTATCTGATCATCTGAACTCAGAGCGATGGAGCTACAACAAACGGTTGACACCTTTCCAATGGGACTTTTTGAAATGTGTCTTAAGGGAGCTATGATCGTTCACGTGAACAACAAAACTGCTTGAGACTGTTGTGATTGACCAACAAATTGGTATTTCAGAAGCTTGCGACCAACCATGCCTCACAGTTTGACTCTAGTATTTCCTGTGCAGTGTCCCATCCGGGGTTCCTTGCTTAATGTTGGACCTAACATTACTGTTTCCTGGCTTTACCAAGAGGTCCTTTGCAGTTCAACTGGCAAAGCATGGCATTGACACTACCAGGATTAGAGGTTCCATTCCCACTACAAACCATGGTAGAAAATGTATGGTACAAAATAGACAACCTTAATTTACAGTTTTCCACCAAACATTACATTTTATAATATATTTCAAGCTTAGATCAGACTTAATACGTGCAGTATATTCAAATATTTTGACATCTATATTGTCATATTCATGCACATTTGTGATGGAATATGGTGGGACGGATCAAGCGATGCATTATGGATTGATGTAGGGGTGGATTACGGATTAGTAACTGGATTAATTGATTAATGAAAAATGAAGGAGGGAGGGAGGGAGGGCGGGATGGAGGGAGGGAGGGAGGGAGGGAGGGAGGGAGGGAGGGAGGGAGGGAGGGATGGATGGCTGGATGGAGGGAGGGCTGGAGGGAGGGAGGGAGGGATGGATGGCTGGAGGGAGGGAGGGAGGGAGGGAGGGAGGGATGGATGATGAGGAGCTGGGTTTAGGATTGGTGGATGAACATATTTATTTTATTTCTACAAAGCTTACTAACATGAATCAAAATACATTTGTGTTTAATAAGCTCAACAGCTCTATACTAATCGGGTTTGGGCCTCTCCCATCACACCTGTAAAGTACACAAAGTTATATTTATACCGCAGTGTACTGCAGCACTTATTTCATAAACCACATTTGAAATATGTTGCTAAAATAGTATTTCTTAATTGCACCTTTCTGTCGTGGATATTTCTGTGTTGGAGTAATGCTGTTACACCTGTAACAAAAATACAACCACTAGGAAAACCTTTCCCTCCAAAAACAAGAGGCATCGGTCCAGAAGGCATCGAGTGACACCCCAGAATAACCCATTCAGAGAGGCATTATCCTGCTCCCTGATGCAGCCCGTGGACATCCGTTTAAATGGATAACCATACCCTGTGTTAATGGGGCCCTCAGCCTTATCACCATTTCAATAGGTCCCCCAGCCGTACAGCAAAGAGCCAAACAAGGCCTGCTTGGTCGAAGTAAGCCGCCGTAATAATCACATACATTAAATAATCCCTTTAAAGACTTATTTATTTTATGGAACAATGGATGTGCAGGGTGATATACTTACTACCGTTTGGGTAGAGCAATTAAGTTGTTTATAGCCAAAAAAAATATATATACCAAAAAGAAAGGTGTCTTCTCGTTTGTTATAAGATGCTTTGCTTATGCCTACCTGAAAACTGTATCATGATAATCTCGCATAAAAGAATGTCCAACTGATGATTAACTATGCTGAAAAAACGCTTCAGACGTAGCCAACCTTGTACTCTTTTTACTGTCTGAATGTTGATGAATGTTTAACCTTTCCTACTGTTCTGAACTGTAAATAAAAGTGTTCATTTGTTAAGGGCTTAAATTCAGCATAATTCGTTTTCTTGTAGCCAGTTGATTTACGATTGAGTGTAGTATGTTTTGTGTCAGCCATTTGCTTTCACAGGATGTTAATGACATGAAACCGGATAATTCTTTACTTGTTTCATGTTGCTTTATGTTTCTTCCTTGTATGTGCAATATACTTGGCAAAATACAGGTACTTTGATCTATGTTGATTATCCAGAAGTATTTATATTGTTAATTTTAGCACATTCTATGATTTTATTTGGCATTACGTGGATTTAATTTATCTTAATTTAGTTCTATAATTAAGTCCTATGAATACAATTTAACATAATGATCATATGAGTTATTTGAACCCAACATGCTTCAACACTGAGCTAGTCAAAACGTAGTGGGAACAGCACAATTACAAGCAACTATATGCAACATGAGCTGAGTTTTAGCTAAATTCCAATCTAGTGTGCTGCTCTCTTGCCTAATTGGATCAACAAATTACATTCATTCAAATGATGATGTCATCAGGGTCAAAATGAATTCCTCTATCCATGTTCACTTGACCCGTGACCGACATCCACTCCCCTCAGCCTTTATTAGCTGTCTCACCCGTGCTGGCACCGCATTAGATAAAGATGATTCACGTAGTGCTTTGTCAGTCTGAATATGAATAGTACAGCAAGTGTTCATCTTATTAGTATGCACATAATTCTATTTATTCTGTACATCTGTAAAAGAGCCAAATCAGGTTATTATTTTAAAAATCCCATTGTAGTTCATCCAGTAGAATTTGGAAAGCAAATGAGAATAGGGGTGTGTTTTATCTGATTGGTGGAACAAGAAGATTTTCAGGAAGAGGACAAGAGGTAGCTTGGGTGGGGGAGGGGGAGGGGGAGAGAGAGGGAGATATAAAGGAATAGAGGGTGAGATAGGATGGAGAGGGAGAGAGGGAGACATAGAGAGCAGGGCAATAGAAGAAAGAAACGAGAGCAAACAGAGTGAGAGGGACCAATGAAGAGAGAGAGAGGGGGGGGATGGATCAGTGTGAGAGAAAGCCGGTGTGGTCCAGCGCTGGGAGCTGTGTCATTTAAAGATGGCGACGCCATTTCCCGCCTCTTATTACTGCTGTCATTAGAGGCGGTCTCGAGGGAGTGCTGAAGTGCACGTTTATTCCCTCATCCGTCTAATGTGTCATCCTAGCGCACACACGCACACACACACTGCCCCCACCACCCACCCCAATCTGCCCCATCCTGGCTTTCACTTTCAGTTCCTCACAAATGTATATTTCCACATCAAGGCTGTACGGGTGTTGATGGAATCAAAGGGCTGTGGGGCTTTGAAGCCGAGCTCATCAGATCAAAGAGCCAAGGTAGCTGGGGCTCACATCCTGTACATCTGACCCCCCCCCGCCAGCCCCCCAGCCTCCCCCCCCCCCCACTCATCACCACCCCCCACCCTCTCTCCCCCCCCACTCATCACCACCCCCCAGCCCCCCAGCCTCCCCCCCCCCCACTCATCACCACCCCCCACCCTCTCTTCCCCCCCCACTCATCATCACCCCCCAGCCTCCCCCCCCCCCCACTCATCACCACCCCCCAGCCTCTCCCCCCCCCACTCATCATCACCCCCCAGCCTCTCCCCCCCCCACTCATCACCACCCCCCAGCCTCTCCCCCCCCCCACTCATCACCACCCCCCACCCTCTCTCCCCCCCCACTCATCACCACCCCCCAGCCTCTCCCCCCCACTCATCACCACCCCCCAGCCCTACCTCTTCCCCCCCCCCACTCATCATCACCCCCCACCCTCTCTCCCCCCCACTCATCACCACCCACCCTCTCTCTCTCCCCCCCCACTCATCATCATCACCCACCCTCTCTCCCCCCCCACTCATCACCATCACCCAGCCTCTCTCCCCCCCCACTCATCACCACACCCAGCCTCTCTCTCCCCCCCCCCCACTCATCACCACCCCCCACCCTCTCTCCCCCCCCCACTCATCACCCCCCCCCCTCTCTCCCCCCCCCACTCATCACCCCCCACCCTCTCTCCCCCCCCCCACTCATCACCACCCACCCTCTCTCCCCCCCCACTCACCATCACCCACCCTCTCCCCCCCCCCCCCACTCATCATCATCACCCACCCTCTCTTCCCCCCCCACTCATCATCACCACCCACCCTCTCTCTCCCCCCCACTCACCACCACCCACCCTCTCGCTCCCCCCCCACTCATCACCACCCACCCTCTCTCCCCCCCCACTCACCATCACCCACCCTCTCTCCCCCCCCCACTCATCACCACCCACCCTCTCTCCCCCCCCCCACTCATCACCACCCCCCACCCTCTCCCCCCCCCCCACTCATCACCAACCCCCACCCTCTCTCCCCCCCCCCACTCATCACCATCACCCAGCCTCTCTTCCCCCCCCCACTCATCACCATCACCCAGCCTCTCTCCCCCCCCCCACTCATCACCACCCCCCACCCTCTCTCCCCCCCCCACTCATCACCCCCCACCCTCTCTCCCCCCCCCACTCATCACCCCCCCACCTCTCTCCCCCCCCCCACTCATCACCACCCACCCTCTCTCCCCCCCCACTCACCATCACCCACCCTCTCCCCCCCCCCCCACTCATCATCATCACCCACCCTCTCTTCCCCCCCCACTCATCATCACCACCCACCCTCTCTC
Organism: Gadus chalcogrammus; assembly: GCF_026213295.1. NCBI lineage: Eukaryota > Metazoa > Chordata > Actinopteri > Gadiformes > Gadidae > Gadus > Gadus chalcogrammus. Next base: position 318,834 of record NC_079421.1, read on the forward strand.
TCCCCCCCCACTCACCACCACCCACCCTCTCTCTCCCCCCCCACTCATCACCACCCACCCTCTCTCCCCCCCCACTCACCATCACCCACCCTCTCTCCCCCCCCCACTCATCACCACCCACCCTCTCTCCCCCCCCCACTCATCATCATCACCCACCCCTCTCTCCCCCCCCCACTCATCACCACCACCCACCCTCTCTCCCCCCCCCCCACTCACCACCCACCCACCCTCTCGCCGCCCTCCTCCTCTAGTCTCATTGGCCCGCTCGCTCTGTCTCTATCCTGCTTCACCGTGTCTTACCTCTGCTCAATTATGGGATGGGACCCCCCCTACCTCTCCCCCACCACCACCCCGCACAGGGACATAACACACTGTAGACACACACATGCTGCACGCACGCTCGTCCACACACACAAACACATCTTATATGTAAGAGTGTGTTTGGAAGGAGGGAGTGTGTGTGTGTTTGGAGAGGAGAGAGTGAGAGAGAGAGCGTGTGTGTGTGCGTGTTATAGAAATAAAGAGACTATCACCAGGGACTGAGAACCTTCCAGCACTGCTGATCTGACCTGGACCCTCATAAACGCTTCCATTTCAAATGAAGATATTTTCTCTCTCTCGCTCTCGCTCTCTCTTTTCCTAATGCTGTGTTTCCGTCCTCCCATTCTGTAACCAGATGACAATACGGGGGCGAGGACAGCACAAGGTCAGCACCTGCTCTAGGCACTGTGTGTGTGTGTGTGTGTGTGTGTGTGTGTGTGTGCGCGTGTCCATTGTAGACGAGAGAGTGTCGGTATGTGGGCGGGACCTGAGTGGGTTGAGGGGCACTGTGTGATTGGTTGCCTGCAGGTGTGATTTGTGAGTGGCGTTTATCTAATGAGCACCCTGGAGAGCCAGAATGCTTGACTGTAAGCGGCCTACTGCACTCCAACCCGGCCAGCGGCGAAACAAAAAGCCTCCATCTCCCAGAATGCCTCTTCACACCTGCTCAGGTCAGGTTGTAGCGGGTTAGACTAAATTCATCAGCCGCACCGAGCAAAGGACCTTGGGAAATTAAGTTTATCTTAAGGTGGACTTGTAAGTTGAACGAGTGCTGTTAGTGGGAGACATATTGGTCTTTGTGAGCAGCTGTGTTATATAATAGAAATAACAATCCACTGTGTTCGATGGGTATGTGGCTGATGTAAGTGTTTCACCCTGTTACTCACTGCATCCCCAGAATAGACTGCACACACGCACACGCGCACACACACGTGCACACTTCACATCAGTGTATTATCCTGTCATTGTGTCACCTGATGCCTCAATCGAAGCCCGCCGAGCTGTCAATCATTTTGACAAACATATTGTGAGAGAAAGAGCCCAACCGCGGCGGCCCTCATGGCACCAAGATGGCTTCCTGGCCAGGGTGTGTGTTTGTGTGTGTGTGTGTGTTTGTGTTTGTGTAACCCGCATAGTGCGATGAACATTGACCGGCTTCTGCATATTGTTGTCAAAGTGGAGTGTGTTCTACCATTAGCCAAGCGAGGCAACCATAGAGAGAGGAGGGAAAGGGAGAGGCATCGATGGGAATCTACTAAATGAATTAGTTGGTGTCATAGAGAATTGGAGGGAGAAATAGATGGTATGTGCCACAGGCTTGATTTGGTTGCGGGTAAGCTCTTTACAAACTGTGTGCGTGTGCACGTGTTTGCATGCGTGTGTGCGTGCGTGTTTGTGTTGGAGAAAGCGCTTTGTAAGCGGTTGTATAAGAGCAAATAATGTTTGTTGTGTGTGTGTGTGTGTTGGTGATTACCCTGCTATTGTTTACCTCATCGCTACCAGGGTGACCTAAAAACATCAACAATACCATCTATTGTCCAAACCAAATAGCAGTGTCTGTGTGCCATGTTCATAGTTCTGTTTGTGTGTACACACACACACACACAGACACAGACACAGACACAGACACACGGACACACACACACACACACACACACACACACGCACACACACGGACACACACACACACACACGGACAATGACCAAACAGGACTTAATGGACATTTATTTAAGAGCATGACATTACAACTTCTACAAATGGTTCCAAAAGTAGCACTTAACTGGCCAAATTAGGAACCTTTTTTCGTCAAACTAACTTACCTCAAGTCGATCGATTGATCTAATATCCTTTAATAACTGCATTTTGTCTTTTAAATTATTTGGAAATAAGGCTGTTATATAATCTTTTTAGGTTTTTAGCTTTCATCTATGAACAACTATTCCTTGGTCCTTCTGTATAATACAATCACACTGTAAGGGCAAATATTCTGTCATCTGTTCTACAACCGTTTTAATAAAATTTCTCGTGCTGAACACTTTTTATTTTGCTTTTGAACCGATACATACAGACCGCAAATTTCTATTTCATGTACGACTGTATTTACTATAAATATAACAATAACTGATAACACAGGGCTACTCTTCCTTAAATTCTGTCTATTCTGAGCTAGGAATTCTCAGAGATTTAGTCTAAAGAATTAGTCTAAAAAAACAACAACATTACTGTTATGCAAATAATTGATGTAAGTAAATACATATGTGTCTTAATTAATTTACATGATCTAATTAATGAGGTACCTGCATAATGAGAATATGATACTCTCATTAAATGTGTACTAAACAACGCTCAATACAGTACGTTAATGCACACAACTGATTTCCCTCAACATCTCACCAAACACATTTATCAGATGAATTCCAAACTGGGATGGGAACCCTTTTACAACTTGACTGCCTGGCAGTAGCAGAGGGACATTTTAATAACATTTCTCTCTGTAATTTTTGATATCTGCTTTGGGAGAAAAAAAATAGCAACTGTCAAGCCCCTAATCTCGACCGACCGTGCAAACTTAAAATACACAACAGCCGACCACATAAAATTGAACAAAGAAATTACGTAATGTCTGAGAAAGCAGCAATCGTAGGAGGGAGGTAGAGAGGGAGAGAGGGAGGGAGGGAGAGGGAGGGAGGGAGTGAGGGAGGGAGGGAGGGAGAGAACACTGGATAATGTTGCACTGCATTCTACTTTTTTAATTTAGAGGTATATTTCAGTTGTCATAATGTCCACACTTCCATGTAATCTAATAGTCTCAGTGGGTACACATTTGAGATTCTTTTGCACTTTTTACTAATAAAAGCTATGTTAACCATGCCAACAAACCCATTTAATTGAATAACAGAGAGATAAATATAGAGAGATATAAGGGATATAGAAAAAATTAAGAGCTACACAGATAAATGTAAGGTGAAAGAGTCTGCAATACAGAGAGAAAGAAAGAGAAAAGGGGGAAGATGCAGAGAAAGCAAGACAGAGAGACAACGCTACAGCTAGAGAGAGGGAAAGAAAGATGGAGGGGGATGAGGGAGGGACAGATCATTGCAGACTGATAGATACTGGGCGAAGGGGGGGAGAGAGAATAATAAGGAGTAATTTTGGAGAGAGAGAGAGAGCAGAATGATAGATACAGAGAGAACGAAAAAGAGAACACAAAGAGACACAGGTGAGTTTCTGCTAGCCAGGCGAGTCTGCCGGGCTTTCATTCTCAACAGAGCGAGAGAGAGAGAGAGAGAGAGAGAATATTGTGGGGTTATATGACAACAGGTACGCAGTTCAAGACAACATTTGCCTATGAATCCCACCCCAGCAGTCAGCGCCTCCACTCTGCTCGCTGTTGATCGAGCAAGTCACGTGATTGGCTGACCTGACACTTCAACATCAACTTGCTTATTTTCCTGTAGCCCTCCAGTCTAGATCTTCGAAAAACAAACATGGCGTTGCGGTAACTGTGCCAGTAAATACAGGTCATAATGCCAGTTCATGAAGATTTCATGAGTACATTGGTCATAGGCAAAACGAAAAACGCAAGCAACGTTCTGCCTCTTGATATGAAAAAATGCTGTGCCCTGTTACTCCCGAGTTAGTTAGTTACCACTGCTGTCTATTCAAATTAAATGGTGATGTTATATATTTTGTGTGTGTGGGTGTGCACGTGCTTGCGCTAAAGATCTGACTAACAGAAGCTGATGTCAGGGTTCACTCAAACCAACAAGGCCAGCAGGTCAAATCCCAGTAGTTATTTTCCTTATCCAATCCAGAATTCCAGCCGAAGCCATGCAACTCATGTTGACGTGCATTAGCAACATTTATGGTCAGAGAACTCACACATAAACTTGATCTGCTCTTTTGATTCGGAATATTGAATAGGTCTTATGAAACTAAATTTAAAACGGGGGTATAAACTGTTTTTATACGATTCTAGAATTGAATGTAAGTGACAATAGTTGCCATGTGTTTCCTTTTTGAGTTGCTAGGCACATCTGGATTTGGTTAATTTAGATTTACGATGGTCTTATTATGCTATTTCCTAACATAATCATTTGGTTTGCCCTTCTCATTCCGACAAACAAACTGATTTATGATGACCCAACTTCATTACTTTTAGTTGAAGGTTGCTAAGCAACAGTTTGTTTGCTGGATGCTGTTGCACGTTTTGTTGGACACGCAGGCAGAACTTTGTTAAAGCGACAGACTGTATGCCTGTACACTATGCAAACACCACTGTAGGGAACGCTCAGAGTCATTCCTCTCTGCAGTCTGTGGTCCTCTCCTAAATTTAATGTTTATATTTAGCTTAATTTATTGTGTTTTTAAGTGAGTTGGCACAACATATATCAAAGTATATGAAATAGAATATTAACAACATAAGCAGGCGCGAGCCGTCCATATGGGCAGGTGGGGTGGCCAACTCCCTGCAAAAGCATGATCCCAAAAAAAAATGTTCCTCAGTAAATCATTGCTCGAAGTTTATTTTTAATAATGTCATTGTCACATTAACTATCTATAGTTTCTGTAGGCTTTCCAAACATTTTTGGTCTGTTGATATTAAATTGATGGTGGCGATTCTAGTTGAGTTTAACGTGTCATGCAATGTGGGGCAGCGGAGCTCAACGACCGCGTCCCTCTGTGTGTTTCTCGCATAACCCTGCAGGCTGCAATATGAATTGCAATCCGCGCTATAAGACGCCCATATGGTCGTAAAGTAGTCTGCCCCATGGTCATATCCTAGGACTGTTGTTGTTTAAAATCGAATTACTCAGCCTGTATCTTTCGGCATTGTAGTATTGAGAAATTATGATTGAGAAATATCTGATTTCAAAAGTGTTGCTATTGAGAGATTTGCAGACATCGTCGGGCCAAGTTCCAAATCAAATGTCTGCTTGATTGATGACTTGTATTTCTACTCTTCATGTATTTGCAATGCACTCGCTAAGCCTGTTGTTAAAATAAAATATGGAGGAAATAACTTCCCTATAAGGGACATCATATGACGAGTGTTGCGGATGGCACTTCAAAAGCCTGCTGTAACATTAGGCTATTAGTTTATTTTTAATTCTTTTTCACAATTAGTTTAGTTAACATGTTTTAATGTAGCTCAAAATATACATGTTAAAAATATATATATATTGTGGGTGTGGTCATACGCCAGTAGTTTCTGCCCCACCGATATGAAGGGGCTCTGCACCCTACTGGACATAAGGGTGCTTGTGTTTACGCTTTTAACAAGCAGTTGTTTTTCAAGATTATATCTTTTGCAATTATAATCTCACATTTTTAGACACTCACTGAACCATATGAATAAATGCATCAGCATGACGTTGAAAAGTAAATTATAAGCTAAAAACGAACAAATAACTAAGCTGAAATGTATCAACAACACCCTTAGAAAACGACCGGGAGGATTTCAACTATTCCTCCACCAACTCCAACTCCCTCATGTTGAGACTGTACCTCACCCTCTCCTCTAGCCTACCTCTCTCTCACTCTACCCCTCCTCCCTCTAACATAACCTCTCTCTACCTTATCTCTCTGTCCCCATCTTTCTGCATGGGCTGGTGTAATGGTTGAATCAGTGAGAATCCAGCGGCTAATTGGGTGAATAGAGCGACGGCCCATGAATACAAAGAAAATGTCATTCTCACAAGCTGTAATTTGAATTCCTATATTTAAGGGGAAAGGTCACGCACCCCCCTTGAACATCTTCCGCTCACTTCTATTTAAATGTCACTCAGGAACCATTAGTGTGTGCCAGAAAGTGCGGCGTTGGGACTTTCAAAAAAGCGCACACCGGCCCTGCATAATAGCCTTCTGCAGTCCTTCTGAACACTTAAACCTTGAGGAGGTCTGGTGCTCGGTCTTCAGATAGCCACATGAAAGATAAACAATTCAAAACCTACACTCAGCCCTTTTTACATTAGTTTACATCAAGGTTCAAACGCTCCACTGTAGATTAAAGCCCACACAAATTCACGCAAAAACATAAACACACGGACGCTATGGCAGCCCATACGGTAAACTTCAACGAAACGGCTTTGGTTTGAACCCATTTAGGGCATCTTTATTTAAACGACGGTAGAAGGAACAATGTGGTTGGGGATAAAAAGGTAGCAAGGTTGTTTCTGGACCAGGGTATCTTCCTTTGGACAAAACATAAGACAGCAGAGGGGGGGGGGGGGGGGGGGGGAGTGGTTAGCTGAGGCTAGCCTTCTTGTCTCCTCTTCTCTTTTTTTTTTGAGTCCTTCACACTCATGCCCTCTTCATTTGATGGAGAATAACTTATTTTTAGGACAATTTGGACAGCAAATGATCTGATTAAATTTTAGAGCTTGATTATGGGCAGATACAGCAGAGTTATTTATTATTATTATATACATTCAATGAAATGTTCACATTGTGGATGGTCAAAAGAAAGGAAACAAAAGGGGAGGAGGAGTATCTATTGTGGTGGGTTTAGGATTGGCTATGGCGGGAGAGACCAAGTTAAATTGCAATAGACTATGGGTTTAATGGAAATGTCTACAAGTCTGCAAGCAAGGCTGAAAGACCGTTAAAGGAATCTACACTAGAAAGAAGTCTGTTGATTGGCCTCAATATCCGCCTTGTGGCTACAGTGGCAATGCAAATTCAAACTTTCTTAACACCTTTCAATGAGAAAGGAAGGGAGGCAACTCCCAGGCCTTAAGTAGACCGGGAGCTGGTTGTTACTCCCAGGGCCGCAGCGATAATGATGATTGTCACCTGGATGATCACCTTTCCCAACTTCATTCTACCTGCCCACTTGCAGTGTCCCCCCCAGCCTTTCGGGGGTGCTGAGGTTGTGCTGGTCCTCCACATATCCCCACATGTATATCAGTGGTGTATGATCAGTCACCAAGGGGAATCGTCTGCCTAAAAGATAGCTCTGTAGCATTGCTACAGAGCTCTGCAACTTCTCCATTCACTACTTTGGACCGGACTGTCCCTAAGCTTGTATCCATATGTACGACGAAGCCACGGCACAGAAATGGAGGATGAAGAGGCGGTAGGAACCTATCAAGCCAAGGGCCGGTTCGCTATGCTTGCGACCTTCGCCTTTTCTGGTTTGACCATTCCCCAGCCTATGGTTTACCCCAAGTACTCTGCCTCCTCCAGCTGCAGAGAGCACTTTTTCGGGTTTGCCACTAGTCCTGCCTGCCTTAGGGCTTGTAGCCCTGCCTCTAGCCACTTCAGATGGTTGGTAATGTCGAGGCTATGGACCACGATTCCATCCAGGTAGGCGGCTGCATAGTCCTTATGGGGTCTGAGAATTTTATCAATCATGCACTTGAATGTGGCAGGGGCCCCGTGGACCTCCAAGGGAAGCACCCGATACTGATCGAAGGTGTTCACCCAAGATGTTCGATCTGCTCGTCGTCAATCTTGGCATTGGGTAGGCATCGAACCGGGAGATCTCGTTCAGCTTGCTGAAGTCATTGCAGAACCTCAAAGACCCATCTGGTTTCTGCACTATTACTATGTGACTGGACCAGGCACTGTGGATTTCCTCTGGTACTCCTATATCCAGCATCCTTCCTTCCTCCTTGCTTTCTCCGGGATGTGGTGTGGCCGCTGTCTGACGATCTTTCTGGGTTTAGTCACAATTTCATGGGTGATGACCAATTCATTTTCGCAACAGTTGCTTCAGTGCCTTTCAATCAGACCATCGGTCTGTGGGTGACTAATAGAAGTACCCAGCAGTCTCACCTTTAGCCTCCTGCATATCTTGGCCATGACTTTGGACATGAAGCATGATCCTTGGACTTGGGGAGAGGCCCCTAAAATATCCAAGGGCATGCAGGCTGAATTGTGTCTCTGATGTGTAGTGAAATTAGTGGGCTATGGCAGTGGGCTTTGGGCGCAGTCCTCTAGAAGAGTTTCCGCACTACTCCTCCACTGCCCTCTTGACACCCAGCTAGTAGGATCGAGCAAACACCCGCTAGGAGTGTGCCCCAAAGGAGGTGAACATGAGCTAGGTACAGGACCTTGGAGAAGCGCTGTAGTTAAGACCACCTTTGGCGGGTCAAAGACCAGGGCTTTACAAGAGTCAAGACCGAGTCCAAAGAGGTTAGAATCCATTCAAAACAGAGTCCAAGAGGTAAGAGTCCTGGTCAAGAAAAGTCAAAAGAAAAAAATAATCCTGATGACATACACAACTTTGGAAACAGTCAACATATAAACTGCCCTTTAGGCCAGGCCTATGTGTTGAGATTAATTGATGCAGGAATTTATATAAAATCTTTATTTAACTATTGAATTGGGAAAGTACGGCATAAATATTATTCTTACTGATCCCGAGTCAGTAACAACAACAAATCCAACAACCAGTGCAAAAATATAATAAAATAAAGATATGTGGGTCTACCACTCTAAAGCTATTTAGATAACTCTGTCATTGTAATACACATGTAATATGTAAACAGGTGCAACATGACCACATGTCGAACCCCACAAACCCCACGAGGCCCGGTGTTTGTGACCCTTTGATTAGTTAGATTATTTACATTAAAACAAACACTTTATTTATTTTTATTGCAGCCTTTGTGATTTGAAAATTGCGTTACATTAAATTGCGATGTCGGTTGAAAAAAATAATTAAAGGCTGGATTCAGTCAAGACCAACTAGAATATTGGCAAGACCAATGGCTTAGGCCAAAACAAGTTTGAGTGCATCTACCAACGAGTCCAAGACAAGCCTCAGACAATAAAATAAAGTACTACAGCCCTGCTTTGGGGCTTTAGCACACGCAATTCGTTAACCCACGTCCCTTCCTCCATCTTCAATACCCAGTACAATAGTCCGTTGTACTTACGCATCATTGACCATTATACCCCTCTGGGCTTGCCTCAGGTTGGAATCATGGGGGGACTCCAAGAATACTTCCCCAGGTGACACCTCATTGAGTCCTTCGACCTCCGCTAGGGCTTCTTCAATTTCACCGGTCCCTGAGGACAATGCCGGACATACCTGGGCATGGTCTGGCTCTTGGCAGGTCCGTCTTACTCCTTTTTGAGGTACTCCTTTTTGTCACATTCGGGTCTCCCAACCAAAACTGGGAGTACTTCTTGGTCTCCGGTAGCGCTTGGATGCAGCGGTCAAAGACCACCCTCTCTAACACTGGGGGTCCATGCCCCTTTGTAAGCCAACTCATAGTGACGCGGGTCAGGGCAGCTACTTTGGTCCGGGCTGTCAGAGCCGGGTCATAGGCCAAGGTATGGAGCCTCTGAGCACGGCCTGGTAGGCTGTACCCGTAGCGAACTAGGATGGCAGCCTTAAGGTTGGGATAGTTGGCCACCTCTTTGGGGATAGGTCTTGGCAGGCCCGCTTGGTCTCTCCGGACAAGTACTGGGAGGCGATTCCCGCCAAATCAGCTGCAGGCCATTTCAATTTGGCAGCAGTCAGTTCAAAAGGTAGGATTCCACATGGTCGTCTGGCCGATGCTTCGTCAACACGTACCTGATGCTGTGGTGGACCTCCCCGGGCCGGGGTCAACCTCTTGCACAAGTAACGCAGAGATCTTCTCTTCCGTTTCCGCGGCCTAATTGGTTTGCTTTTTTTTCTTTACTTTTTTCAATGAGCGATCAGCTAAGGTCAATGAAACGGCTGTGATTCAAACCCATCCGGGCATCTTTTTTCAAACCACAGCAAAAGGAATAAAGGAGGTGGAGTTAAAGGCTAACAAAGTTTCCTACCGGACTGGGGAATCTTCTCTTGGGGGGGAATCACTTCTTGGATAGGGCCTGGGGAATGGGGAAACATAAGACCGCAGACGTGAGCAGATCGGCTGCCAACCCATGGAAAAGGGGTTAGCTGCGGCTAGCCTTTCTTGACTCTTTTTCTCTTTTGGGAGTCTGTCACAGCCAAGCCGTCTTCATATAATCCACAAGGTCCTTTCATAAAAATGCTCGGCCAGAGGCTGCTTACCTTATTTACTGGTTCCTGGCCGAGCTCATCAGAGAGGCAAACATGAACGCGCATTCATGAACGCGCGCAGTGCACCCGCACATGCATGTATTTTCTAAAGCGTAGGCCTACACAATAAAAACATACTTGCGTGACGCGTCGTGTGGAGGCGCATTAGAGAGGATCATAACTAAAAACTAGACACTTAACAGTGTCAGCAGAGTGCAATGCTTCTAAATTTTTTATCAAACGTGCAGACAAAGTTGAACTTCATGAAGTAAAGTTCATTCATGTTGCATGCTGCTTAAATGTAATACAAATGAGCCTTCTAATCAGTTGTCGCACAAGGCGGCAACTGAAGGCAGCAACTGAAGGCTCATTTGCTTAGAACGTTAAAAAATAAATAGCTGATTTGTGATTTTGTGATCGTGGTATGGATGATTTGCCTCGTGAAACTGAACAGTGAAACTGAATTGGGATTGGTTATTTTTTATTCTCAAAGGCGGCAAAGTGAGTTTTGGCCTCTTTGCCGCCCTTCAGCGGCGAGCCCCGGATTTAACGTACTAATTGTAACGTCGACTAGCTTCCTGCCTTGCAAAGGCACTTTGCAATTTTTTTCAAAATTCTTAACATTTTCATGTAATTATTCAGTAATAAACAGACATTGCACATAGATAATTTTGAAAGAAAAATATTTCTTAATAATAATTTCATGTTCCTCTAAGGAACCGCTCCTGGTTATTCAGTGTGCTACAGGCTCCCACGCCTCTCGCCGCGGTAGCCAACAGCAGGCTTTAGTAGGCCAGGAGTTGGCTGTTTCTCCCAGGACTGCGGAAGCTGCCATTGATAATAATGATTGTCAATCACCTTTCCCAACTGCATCCTACCTTCCCGCCTGCGCTGCCCTTTGGGTAGCTGAGGTTCTGCTGGTGCTCGACAACGCACACACACACGTACACACAAGAACACTCAGACACAACACATTCTGCCGGAGCACCCTTGTTTATCCTGGTTGGTATCCACGGCAACAGCCTTTGGACCTCTGCGCTGTCTGACAGTTCCAGCAGGGGCCAGTCACAGCCCCTGCTGCTGCTCAGACCATCGCTATGACAACGGTGGCAGCAACGACACATCAGTCGAACTGCAGGATCGATGAATATAACCCCCCACAAACACGCACAGCATTAATACAACACATATTACAATAACCCTAACCCTAACCCCCCACAAACACGCATAGCATGTGGTTCATATATGTTCATTGGAACCACGGCAAACTGACACACACATATTCACATTTATTACAATATGTATATATATCTATACATATATGTATATGTATATCTATATATGTATATATATATATATTGTGCACACAAACACGTGTGTGTGTGTGTGTGTGTGTGTGTGTGTGTGTGTGTGTGTGTGTGTGTGTGTGTGTGTGTGTGTGTGTGTGTGTGTGTGTGGACATTTTATTACATTAGAAAAAGCAGAACAATATCCCGAGGACTATACCTCAACAATACCGCACACAGCAGTAATATCAGAGCTGACAGTGTGATAATGGTCTGCAATTAAATCCATCCTTTTACCTGTCTGCTGCGAGCATGCTGCCTGCATGCTGCATGTAGGCGCAGTGGGAGAGAAGGGGAGGTAAATGTTTTATCTGTTAGCTGATGAGAGGCCAGTGAAAAGGGGCCTGTGTGCACAAGAGGGGGTGGTTGTTTGTGTGGTTGCTTGCCCCCCTCCCCTCCCCACACACACACACACACACACACACACACACACACACACACACACACACACACACACACACACACACACACACACACACACACACACACACACACACACACACACACACACACATAAACCCAATACAGATCAGCCATGCTGTGGTATATGAGCCTGATACCTAGAACCCAACTGTTTATTTAAGGCTGCAGTGTATGTGTGTGTGCTTGTGTTTTTGCGTGTGTGTCTGCGTGCATACGCCTGGGTGAGTATCTATGTGTGTGTGCACCAGTCGCCGTGAGGGTGTGCGTATGATTCAATCAGCCAGTGAACGGCGAAACCGAGAGGCCACATTTCCAAACTTTTCCCAAAGAAAAAAATAGGAACCCACTCCTTCTAATGACAGAAAAACAGCAACGCGGCTCGTCCGTACGCCCCGAACGTGGGCATGTTTGCAGGCCAGCTCTTAAAAAGCCAGAGCGGAGGTGCGTGGGCTCATTAGCGGGGGATTAACTTCCTCCACCAACAGGATGTGACCGTGGGGCTCGCACACATGACTCCACGCTTGGCAGAACACTTAGGAGGGGCGACAGCGGCCGGACCCGCTATCGGGATGTCACACGAAGCCCAGAGCGGACCATGCCAATGAATTAATACAACACATTTTAGGAATTATACCCGCACAGCACCGCTGCTGCGTTTTGGCTCGGCCGTTTGACCGTTGTGCTGTGGTTCCTTTTTTTCTCCTGAACGTTGGGTCTGGTGTGGTGTTGAACTCCACCCCACCACACCAGGGAGTGTGTGTGGGGGGGTGTGTGTGTGTGTGTGTGTGTGTGTGTGTGTGTGTGTGTGTGTGTGTGTGTGTGTGTGGGTCGATTCATAAGTGTAATGGATTCTGTGTACACTCTTTAATTGATACGGATAAGTGAGATGAATGGTAGCGACAGAGAGCAGGACAATGGATGATGGAGAAGTGACACAGAGAGAGAATGATGGAGGGAGGATACAGGGGTGAAACAGAGAGAGAGAATGATGGAGGGAGGATACAGGGTGAAACAGAGAGAGAGAATGATGGAGGGAGGATACAGGGGTGAAACAGAGAGAGAGAATGATGGAGGGAGGATACAGGGGTGAAACAAAGAGAATGAGGGAGGGAGGATACAGGGGTGAAACAGAGAGAGAGAATGATGGAGGGAGGATACAGGGGTGAAACAAAGAGAATGATGGAGGGAGGATACAGGGGTGAAACAGAGAGAGAGAATGATGGAGGGAGGATACAGGGGTGAAACAGAGAGAGAGAATGATGGAGGGAGGATACAGGGGTGACAGAGAGAGAGAATGATGGAGGGAGGATACAGGGGTGACAGAGAGAGAGAATGATGGAGGGAGGATACAGGGGTGACAGAGAGAGAGAATGATGGAGGGAGGATACAGGGGTGAAACAAAGAGAATGATGGAGGGAGGATACAGGGGTGAAACAGAGAGAGAGAATGATGGAGGGAGGATACAGGGGTGACAGAGAGAGAGAATGATGGAGGGAGGATACAGGGGTGACAGAGAGAGAGGATGATGGAGGGAGGATACAGGGGTGAAACAAAGAGAATGATGGAGGGAGGATACAGGGGTGAAACAGAGAGAGAGAATGATGGAGGGAGGATACAGGGGTGAAACAGAGAGAGAGAATGATGGAGGGAGGATACAGGGGTGAAACAGAGAGAGAGAATGATGGAGGGAGGATACAGGAGTGACAGAGAGAGAGAATGATGGAGGGAGGATACAGGAGTGACAGAGAGAGAGAATGATGGAGGGAGGATACAGGAGTGACAGAGAGAGAGAGAATGATGGAGGGAGTAAAACAGAGAGGTAGAATGATGGAGGGAGTAAAACAGAGAGGTAGAATGATGGAGGGAGTAAAACAGAGGTAGAATGATGGAGGGAGTAAAACAGAGAGGTAGAATGATGGAGGGAGGATACAGGAGTGACAGAGAGAGAGAATGATGGAGGGAGTAAAACAGAGAGAGAGAAATATGGAGGGAGGAAGAGGGATTACAAAGAGAGACAGAATGATGGAGGGAGCGTGGAGGAGTGACATAATGAGGGAAGATTGGTGTGACATTGAGTTCCAGTATGATGGAGGGTGGATAGAGGAGTAACACAGAGAGACAGAATGACGGGGATAGAGGAGTGACATTAATGATGGAAGAATCATAGGAGTGACATGATGATGGGGGGATCAGAGAAGTGACAGGATGATGGAGGTAGGCAGGGAGAGACAGGATGATGGAGGGAAGAAAGAGACAGAATGATGAGACACACTCATCTGTAACATATTATTGATGTAATCTCACCTTACATTTGACCACATCCTAATTTAAAGCTGTGTGTGTGTGTGTGTGTGTGTGTGTGTGTGTGTGTGTGTGTGTGTGTGTGTGTGTGTGTGTGTGTGTGTGTGTGTGTGTGTGTGTGTGTGTGTGTGTGTGTGTGTGTGTGTGTGTGTGTGTGTGTCGGGGGGGGTAATCTGCCATAGGATGGCATCCCTTTCAGAGTGTCCCATTGTTTTACGCTTCCAATAGATAGAAAATAAAGACAGATGAAAGATGGATGCAAGGAGATGGATGGAGGGAGGGAGGGAGTGAGGGATGGATGGATGGGTAGATGCATGGATTGGATATATGAATGGATGGTTAAAGTGGATTGGATGGATGGATTGGATAGATTAATGGAAAGATCTAGGTTCTCAGGCGAGTGAAAGTTAGCTTTAAGCACAGGTTTTACAATTATTTGAACAGCATTACGCTAAATCAATAATTATTCGGATTCAATTATTTTTGGTTCGATTATTTTAAGAGAAGAGTAGAGAAAATAATTAAATACGCCTTTAATTGCATCTCTTCAGCTGCTGGAACAATATTCAGCATCCCAGACATTGTGTCTAATCCAGGATAGATACAAATTCCTTTTAACTAAGAAGTCAGTAAGTGGACACATGATTATCTCAAGCAATTGACAACATTTCATAAAAGAGCAGGTGGTAACCTGGCCGCTGAAAGGGATGCTGGTAGGATGCCCTATTAATGAAATCAAAAGCATAGGCAAGGATTCTACTATCTGCAGTACCTCGAGCGGCCTGCGGGAGGCGCTCAAAGCACGAGAGAGACAGCCCCCCAACACGCCGCGGAGCTCTGGTCCCCTGCCTTGCTCTGGAGTTAAAACGGGGAGTTGGATAACCGGAGATTAACATCAAATCTATCATTCAATATCAGACGGAGTATTTGATATCGGGGCTACTAGCAATAGGGAGACGTGTATCATAGCCGTGCTTATAGAACACATGCTAGTGTGTGAAGAAAGTAGAAGGATTATCCATGCAGCTCCAAGGTGTGTTCAATTTCCTTAGGTATACTAAGATGAAAGTATATCCGTGTTTTTGTTCACTTTCTTTTGGTCATTTTTGTTGAACTGACCGGTCCTTCTCAGTTCTCAAGGACTGCTCCTCCTCCAACTCCAACATCCTTATCTAGCCAAAGGATGTCCAGCTTTTAAATCGTGTGTTGTATGGAAAACAAAAAAAGTTGGACCCCTTCCCAAAAACCAAAGTAATATCTACACACACTTGAGGCTTTGGGGTCGCTTGCTGGCCCCGCCCCCCGCTAAAGTATATGACAGGACAGTATAGAGAGCGAGCGAGCGAGAGAGAGCGAATAGAGTGTGTGCGTGTGTGAGTGTGTGTGAGAGGGAGGGGATCGCTGAGAGAGAGGGAGGGAGGGAGAGAAACGACCAGAGTGAGTGAGAGAGGGGAAGGGAGCGCGCAATCGTTTGGAACCACTCCATTCTCTCTCTGCACACGCACAGCACCAACAGCAGCGCGCCAAGTGAGCCGTAGAGCGCGCGGAGGAGAGTTTGTGGCACCCAAGCCCACTGGCACAGAGGACTGTCTGAGGACCAAGGGTGATCGCTGGTATCACTACCGGCCATTGCTCGTAGATTGGGTGATTTCTAATTATTTAATTTTTTTGTAGTGCGTGTTTTCCTCGGTTCTTCCACTCTTCTACCTGCAAGCCGGAGGAGGAGGATGATGATGATGCTGTCAGAAGAAGGCGCCCGGTGAAGTAGCCTCTCGAGCCCCCGGAATGCTGTGAGACCGGACTGGACGGAACTCCCGCACAACCCGGTCTCTCGTCAACGACGGTCGTCATTCCGCGGCACAGCCCTTCGGACAAGCGTTTTTCGGCGTGTTAAAGGAGAATCCCTCCGACTTCTCCGCCACTCAGTGAGAGAAGATTGAAAAAAGGATTTGGAACTTCGGTGGAATCCGAAGGAATAATCGTCGCAGGGATTTTCGGTCCGGGGCGCTGGATGTTTTATTTTGCGTGTGGAGGAGACTTTCTCTGTGCAAGCGACACATAGTGGATCCTTAATTGTGCGTCGTGTTTTTTTTTTGGCACGGCCGAAGTGGCGTTTCGGAGAAGCGCTGGAGCATTGGATGCCGGTTGGACTTTCCCTAGCTGGAATACTGAGCTACCCTCTCCGGTTTCAAGGTACAAACTTCTTCGTCACGAATCGCAGCGCCCAGTTGATCCCCCGTTTATCGACCCGGTGCGCAAACACACCAGTCCGTCATTAAGGGGGGGGCATGGACCCCTAGCTCCATGAAATATGTATCTCTGGTGGTTGTC
Organism: Gadus chalcogrammus; assembly: GCF_026213295.1. Classification (NCBI taxonomy): domain Eukaryota; kingdom Metazoa; phylum Chordata; class Actinopteri; order Gadiformes; family Gadidae; genus Gadus; species Gadus chalcogrammus. Next base: position 335,542 of record NC_079421.1, read on the forward strand.
ATTATAAATTCCCCCATCCAACTATAGGATTTTCGGGGCTCACGTAATATTCTTCAAAAGCAATGTATGCAACAGAGCATTGCCTATTAAATAGAGCCAATATTTAATGCAGAAATAATAATTGCGTCGCTTATAATAGGAAACACAGTTTCGTTGCAATACGTTCGCAATACATTCTTGGAAATGGAATATAATAAGACGACTTCACCCATGGGTTCCTCATTTGGAGATTGATAAAACACTTGTTGGGTAGCACAAACCAGCGCCGTTTATCGGGGAGGCGACACTGGGATACAGTCTGCCCGCCGCACATCCACATCCCCTCAGTGGGGATCGCTGCTGGCTACCCGTGTTGTGAATATTTGCATCGTCTACCCTCAGAATTACCCTACCCTATCGATCATACATTAAGGAACTCCTTTAGCACAGCACACACCGCCCGTGTTATCTTGCATTTGCAGTCCACGCCAAACGGTGCAACAATCCCACCATCTGTATGGTCCGGGAGAAGGAAAAAACAAAACACTTCAGCGGTTTGTAGGCTAGTTGGGGCGTTTTGCTTCGGGGTTTAACTAGGCTATATGCACGGGAGTGTGTTTTTATTCGCCTGCAAGGACATCCGACAGCGCCAGTTTCGACGCACACGTAAAAAAGCAGCCCAAACAATGGTCCATTTATCCGCCGCGGGCGACGGCACCTGTAGCCGCGCTGCCGGCTCTCTGCGAATGGCCCTCAAGTTTCACCGAAACGCTCTCGGACTATAATAAGTGTGCAGACAGTCGCCCTCGACAAAAAAAAAAAAAAAAGTCGGCGCTTAAAGCGAAGACTTTCACGGGCTGAGAAATGACAGACGGTGCTGTGTGTGTGCTTCATGTGTGAGGACTGAGTGCGTATGTAGCCTGTGGGTCATTGCCTGGGAATCCGGTCTTTCCTGCCTCACCTGCTCCAAGCCTTTGGGACAGCGGGAGGGGACACGGAGAACCTGCTCCTCCGCGGGACCACGGCGGATGTAGGGGTGGATTTGCATTTCAAAAGGCAGACAGACATATAGGAGCAACGCTGCAAGGGAGAAATACTGGCTGTATGTCGAAGAACACTCTGTTTAAAGTACCAATTTCTTTCGGCTCAACAATATAGGGGCCTTCACTATAGGGACCCTTCCGTTATCCCTACACTCTGTGTGATCTGATCCTAAAACAGAAGGATGCAAAACGCTATAAAGATGTTTATTGTTTAACTAGTCCCCGCTTTACATTTCTGTCTTAAAATATGTCAAATCTAACATGTTGGCCCTATGGCTTATTGTGCTTCGGAAGCCCAGGGGTTATACTAGTATTTACTTTTACAATAAATGTTTTGAGATAGTGAGACGGCGCTGCATATAGCCGTCCATCCCGTCTTCTACCATTTCGTTAAATTGATTGATCGGTTATTTTGACCAATCGTGACCTGTGCGCCATGCCGGGGGGGGAGGCGGGGTTCCGTACGTACACTCTGCGTTTGGTTTCTCGTTCCAGAGATGCTTGTCTCACCGTAAGTGTAACTGCCTGTCGTGCGTTTAAATCGAATGTGCATTTACAAGTTAGATCAGCCGACTTTGAGGAGTATTTTGCTTTGTGTGTGTGCATGTGCACGGTGGGTTTGTAATGTACAGGCCTACTTCCCGGTGGGTCCTGGGGTCCTGCTCTCCCTCTCCCACATCACCATGTTAATGTTTCGGGGCTGGATTCATTCCGAGCGCGCGGTCTCCCCCGCTTGCTTCCATTAGGAGGCATATCCGTTCAATTTGGCCGAATAAAACAAACCGTCACAGCGATGTGTGGCCATTGCGGTGCGAATTAACCAGGCAGACACGGATAAAGTGGCGAAACGAGCGCAGCTCTCACTCCCTGTTCTTCACATTTTGTTGCGTAAAACGGAAGATCTGAGCGGACAGCATTGTTTATGCAGTCATTAAAATAAAAGGGGATGATGGTTGTTGGTTCGTGTGTCTTTGTTGGGCGGGGGGGTATGAAAATAATCCTGACCCCTTTATGATCATAGTTCCTCCGTCGCCCCAGTTTTTCAGCCCTCTTGCATGCCTCCAATCATTGTATTTCACGGCCTGAGTTGGAAGTGTGAAGCTGCAATAGATGTCTATGTTTTCTTCAGTCTGGCCTCGTCTTTGTTTGCAGCAAATGCCGTCAGACCGCCAGAGGGACAAAACCAGAAAGGTTGCGGCCCTGCGTGTGCGTGTACGTCTATTCACGGTCTGTGGAAAGCCTTTTCGTTCTCAACCAGTCGCTCTGGCCGCTTCTCGTAACATCTTTTTATTCAATTGGAGCAGATTCTTTGCGTAATTCAACACAGCCGTGAAGCCAGATGCACGCTTGATCTTCTAATACTATCCCCGCACGGGCTCCCCGCTGCGGGGGTTAATCCTTGTCTGTTTATTACGGGTTGCTCTGCTCAGGCAGGTCTGAGTTCTTAAGCCAACCCAAGGGTCCTTGAGCAAGACGCATGGTGCACCTGCTGACTGGGTGGATGGGGCGCCAGCGAGACTGTCGGTGAGACTAGCTCCTCCAGTTTGTACCTCACCGCCGTTAGTTTTCTGTGACGGCTGATTGTGATTGACAGCTCCCTAGTCAACCCAACTGCCACAATAGTTTCTTCGTACTGTCTGTCTTTCTGTCTGTCGAGTCCCCTGTCTGTTTATTTTTGTCTGACTCTGCCCCTTAGTCCAATTGCCTAGTTGGTCGACACCACAACGACAGATGGTGCCAATCTGATTCGTCACCTGACAAATTGTGTGTTGTGTATTTGCGTTGGTCTCTGTGTAATGGCTTAAAGTTGAACTGGTATGTGTCTAGCCAATGTGTCCCGGAGCCATGGAGAGAACACACACACACACACACACACACACACACACACACACACACACACACACACACAGTCAGATTTTCGTTGAGAGACAAAAAAAAAACACTTGTAACAGTTGGTGGTTTCCTTACTGTAGTCATGTTTAGGCCTTGTGTGGTGTGTGTGTCTAAGTAAGTGTGTGTGTGTGTGTGTGTGTGTGTGTGTGTGTGTGTGCATGGTTGTGAGGGGGAGGGGTTACTTGGACTAATCTGTACCAAACAAAGGCTGTGAATGAAATCGTTAGAGTAATCCTCAATGTGCGGAGGGGGTTAGGGGACCACACACAGACACACTCACAAACAAACAAACAAACTGCGGGCAGTTGCAGGGTGACAGCTGCCCCCAGCGGTTTCCTACCTCTGCGTGACCCCTTCTGACTTTTCCTTCTCGCCTCTTTATATTTCTCCAGTCTACTGTCTTCTCCTTCCTTGCCCCCTTTCCCATGTCCCTAGTAACACTGGCTCCTGCTTTTTACGGCAAACATCGCTCTGGTCCCCTCGTCTGGTCACCAATATAGCTCAAGCTTGGTGAGCTATTATTGCCCCCCTCTGCTGCCCATTGGTGACCAGGCCCTCCGATAAGGTTATAGATACCGGCAGGCCTTCTGTCCTCTTCCCATTATTTTGTTCTCCCCTTTTCTTATCCTTCCTCTCCTTCCGCAGACCTGCTCCCGATCTCTCTCTGTTTCTCCCTCGTATCTCCCCTCACCACACCTCTCTCCTTGCACTTCTATCCTCCCTTACTTCTTCTCTTTCTCTCCTGCTCTTATCTCCTCTTCCCTTCCTCAGAAGAAGGTATTTGGACCGGTGAGGACACAGAACCTCTTGTAAGCAGTAGGTCTCAGAATCTGAGCAGCTGTACATGCTTATGTATTCAGGCCCCTCTGGGAGCGGGGGCCAAACACAACTAATGAGCTTCCCAGGGCACACATTGTCCTGGAAAATATAATAACACAATCTGGACGCAACAAACAGTCTCACATTACATCAGCATTGAATGTATATTTTTATATTCGGGTGTAATTGTATGGATATAGTGCCGAACATAACTGGAATGCCTGTGGGAAACATAATTACTTAGTATGAAGTTGAGCATTGTACGCCGCGAAATACAAAAGGAATGGCTTGTTGGATTTTCTGCTCTGTATTACCGAATAATACTTCTGGTCAATTCCATACAACTAAAAAGCAGATTTAGATCGGTCGCTGTTTGCTGTGCATGCATGTGTTGTTCATTTACTTATGTCCATATTTAATGTGGGTTTCATAGAAAATACTTTACACTACTAAACTTTAAAGGCTGTGTGTGGGTGAGGACATTCCGCGCTCTTAATTTACATTTTAAGATTAGGCTGGCAGACAATGCCCTATGAGACAGTGTTTCGCACAAACTTAACTGTAACAAAGGAGAGTGGGCTCGGCTCTTGAAATTAACAAAACAATGCGGTGTGTCTGCATTCCACGTTGGCATGACAGACCTCCGCTACCGGAGGTACCTTTCCTTGCATAATAGGATGTGTGTTTGTTTGTGTACAGTGTAGGCCTGTAGTTTAGGCAGTGTTGTTAACCTCCGACCCCCCTGGCGCTGTGGTAGTAGGCTCTTGTAGAGGGTGGGGGGCAGTTGTGGTTAATGTGATCATGGTGATGGTGGGGGTGGAGGAATTGGGGGTGGGGGTGGTGATGCAGGAAGTTGTGGTAGAGGAAGTGGATATGGTTGTGGTAGAGTCCCCACTCTACCAGTGGTAGAGTGGTGGTGGTGGGGGGTTCATGGTGATGGAGGAGGTAGGACTGGATGAGTGTGTTGTATTGGTGGTAGAGCAGGTGGTTTTAGTGGTGGTGCCGGATGTGGTCAGCCATGGTGACATGAACAGACTGGGTGAGTCAACACGGTCCTCTGTGTGTTTGTTTACCCCGGGGCCGCGAGTCCATTGGGGAACAGGGCCGACCTACCCAGTATCGCAGCCTTGTATTATCTCCCAGCTTACACACTAACCTGCCTCTCTGTCCTTCCTTTCTTTCTCGCTCTCTCGCTCTCTCGTTCCCGCTCTCTCTCTATAGCTCTCTCTCGGGCGAACACAAACCTAGCAGGCTACTCATCTCGCTCAATCAGGGGCTGATTGTAATTGGATTCGTCGGTGGGAAATAGAGAGGGAGAGAGGTTGTGTATTTCCATGTTCTTGGCATGTCTGTCGTGGAACTCATCAGGCGATACTGCGTCACGTGGGGTAGGACAAACGTGTCGGACAGCGTTGATGACACACACCCGCATAGACACGCATACAGTCATGCTGACCTAGAGTTGTCAAAGCGTTGTGTGTGTGTGTGCGTGTGTGTGTGTGTACTGTGTGTGTTTTTGAGGGAGAGTAATGCAGGCTAACCGAAACTGTCTGTGTATCAGAATAGGGTTTTTCTGGTTTTGTGTGTGTTGATCTCTCGTGGAAGCGTGCAGATAAGAAGCAGGAAGGGAGAGAATGAGAAGCAGAGGTGAATAAAGAGGAAGGAGAGATGTGTGGGTCCCTGAGCGGAACAAAGGATCCGTAATCGGACAGATATTCAAAGAATTATGCACACGTCATACCACACATAACTACGGGTTACTGTAATTGTACCTGCCCGTGAGAAAAAGCCGCTCAGATATTGTTCCGCATCTTGTCCTCTTTGTTTCATAGAAGTGGAAGTCACAAACAAACCTCTCCTTTTGAAAGTTCCAACACTGGCTTAAGTAAACTGCGTTATGGTAAATAGGAGTGGTGCTAGGGCTGGGGTTAGCTTGGCCCATGGTAATGTGTCCTCCACCTTGGTGTCCACTCCAGCCATCTCCCCCACCTAGATCCCTCAATGACCTGACGGCCGTATTTACAAACACATTGTCTTGCTAATGCCGCCCATAGACACATACTGAGCTATTACCATTAATATGGGACACACACAAACACACCCACACCCATGCACACACGGAAGTTCTCATCTCAGTACTGTATTTGTGTCTGTGTGCGTGGTTGTTAGTCAACCTGCGTCAGGCAATAAGTGCCTAGACCTTGTGTGTATGCGGCCAGTTATTCTATGTAATATTGCTATTTCAACGGGCTAGAGTATATTCTGAAATCAAACCGAAATCTAAAGGATAGATACATTCCTTTTATGCTCAGTTCCCTGACACACACACTTAGTGTGCGTGTCAGGAGAGGCACCATGGTGTTGACTGTTTTTATTTTTTATCTGTTTACTTTCCCACATTTAAACTGAATGTGGACTGAAGCTTATTGGACAAATATGCATAAATAATATACATTGCTCGTCTCTCTTACTCTTAGACGAACAGATCTCGGTTGCGTATCATCTTTTAATGTTATATCCTGCGAAAATGATACAGCAATGAAAATGAAAAAGCCTGAGGGTTTATAGAAACAAATTAAAAATGAATTACTAAACCTAAAGAGATAGAAGAACGATGTGGCAATACCATCTTACAACCCGATCATTTAACGTCATTGATTAAAGCTTACACTATAGATCGATACTGGCAGACAATAATGACTGCAAAATAGGGTAGTCTACATTTAATAATCCTTGGTTTGCTTAAACATTTCTGGATGCACCATCATTGCTAAGTGACAGAAGGTTTTTAAAATAACCAAAACTATTACCTTCAGGGTGGCCATGAGATTACCAGAATGCAATCTACTGACTGCTTCTGAATGCAGAATCTTTTACATATAATTCACTCCCACGTAGGATGTAGGTATTTTTTCTTTCAAACATTTTAGTCGGTCTTATTCATTGTCAGTTGGCAGATTTACCGGCTGAGTAGCTCAAAACAGTATTGAGCCTATTAAGCCACACACACACACACACACACACACACACACACACACACACACACACACACACACACACACACACACACACACACACACACACACACACACACACACACACACACACACACACGGGTTGAATGGGAGATCTCTTCCTGAAGAGCAGCAGATTTACGGCACTGTCATGCTGTGTTTCCCCTTAGAGGGTTAGAGACTTCCACGCCAACAAACATCTATGTGATGAATTACGATGTGTGTGCATGGCGTGTGTGTAGGGGGGTCAAATGACATAGGTTGTATTCCAGATAACAACATACGTAGCTCGTATAAGTCAGCTTAAGTCTTCAGCTTTATGCTAAAGCCACCTTTCATTACATTCTGATGGACTACCATTTTTTTTCCTTTACTCTTGAAGGAAAATAAACCTGTTGACAACTGACGTCGTTGAGCCTTCCAGAGCAACCTAAGCCTATAATAACCACAATAACACTAGTCTTATATATCATCATACAAAACAAGTGCATAACTTCAGAAATATATATATAAAGAAATAGCGGATACAAAAATCGTGCCTGCGGTGACATGAAGGAGCGGCGTGTTAGGAGTGACGCCGATCTCGCTGATCCCAGTCAGGAGAGGCGCTTGGCACATGACGCCAGACATACGACGGAGCAGCCGGCCACAGCAGTGTCTTCTACAGCACTCTAAATAATACCCCATAAGACAGGCAGGCAGGGTCCCCTCCCGGACCAGCCATCATGTGCTGCGTGCACACCGTTTGTCATCGCAAATCGCTGTTCACCTGCCTTGCAGGAACAACAAATTCACCAGTTTTTTAAATTTATATGCCTTGCTCACAAATCCCTGGTGTGTGAAATTCCTGTCATGTTTGTTGTTTTATGTATAAAAACTGTTTTATTGTTTTATTTTTCCAGTAGTTTTAGTTATTTTTTTGTGTTCCAACCGTGGCCTTGTCGGAAAAGAAGAGATATTACTATTTCTTTCATTTCAGCTCAGGCTTTTATCCAAAGGCACTTACAGTGAACTCAGATAGAAGTCAATCATCTGCAGGTCGGGGTTAGGGCATTGTGGTCTTGGTTGCCCACAGGTAGACTGGAAATTGCAATTCGAACTCTGAACCTTACAGTCAGGAATCAGACACCCTAAGCACTAGACTTTCCAGGGCCCAGCTGTCATAATACAAGACATTGTGTGGGAAACAATGGGTGGACATTATGATGTCACCAAGCTTGACCGAAACTAGCTCCAAGCTAACTGTTCCTCCTCTTCTTCTTCTTCTCCTCCTCCAGGTTCTCCAAACGGTTCCTTTTCTGGTGGAGACATGACTCCGAGGTCGGTGGTGGCGCCGGTTCTGATGGTCGTGCTACTCCTGGCGGGCGGCGTGGCTTCGTCCGACATCCTCTACCGACTCCCTGAAGAGCAGCCCCCAAACAGCCTGATCACCAGCTTGGCGGCCGACCGCGGGCTCCCAGACACCGGCCATCTCTACAAGCTTGAGGTGGGCTCCCCTTACCTGAGGGTGGACAGCAAGTCTGGGGACATCTACACCACGGAGGTCCCCATCGACCGCGAGACGCTGCGTGACTGCCGCAACCTGTTCGAGGGCGACAAATGCTACCTGGAGTTTGAGGTGTCCATCACGGACATGAACAAGGGCTTCGGCACGGGCCCGCGGCTGATCGAAGGGCGCATCGAGGTGCTGGACGTCAACGACAACACGCCGCAGTTCTCCTCCCCCATCCTCACACTGTCCATCCCCGAGAACACCCACATCGGGGCGCTGTTCTCCATCCAGATGGCCACGGACAGGGACTCGGGCATCAACGGCGTGGCCGAGTACTCGCTCAACACAGGGCCGGACGCCGACCAGCTCTTCAGCCTCCAGGTGGCCGTGGACGCAGAGGAGAAGCTGCCACAGCTGGTCGTCATGGGCAACCTGGACCGGGAGGTGAAGGACTCGTATGACCTGAGCATCCGCGTGGTGGACGGAGGGAAGCCCCCCAGGGCGAGCAGCGCCCTGCTCCGTGTCACCGTCACCGACCAGAACGACAACCCGCCCAAGTTCGAGAGAGACCACTATGAGGCGGAGCTGTCGGAGATCAGCCCCGTCGGCCACTCGATCCTACAGGTCAGTGCACGCCCACACGTGGATGCCCTGTATTCACACGTTCACACTCAACACACCAACAAACTCTGCGATCACACACAATCAATGCACACATGGACGTAGACACACACAAACAGTGCGTCAATCTATGTTTTGCTGTATTGTCCAGAGGGCGCCTCCAGGAGAAAAGGTGAAAAATGTTGTCATTTATTTTTTAACTCATACCAACACCATCCTTTTTCTTGGGGAGGGGGGAGGAGGAGGGTGGGCTGCTCCTAGTGTTTGGTTTCTTCAAAATGGGGTTAAGGTGCAGGGCCCCTTCCCATCACCTTGCCTAGAAATGGATCCCTGCCTCCTGCTCATGTCACTTTAAACACTAGTGGTAATAAAACACAAGTGCATTATCGACAGGTGGGGGGAATTGTGTATTGAATTTTAAAGCGGTTGTGTGGCCGAGCGTGGAGTTTGGCCAGGGTTCAGGAAGTGTCTTGGAAGAGAGGAAGAGAGGAAGAGAGGAAGGAAGGTGAGTAGACGTGGTTTTAAACGTCGCTAATCTCCGGGTCAGCAGCGGGCTGAGTGGAATGTGTGTCAATCGTCTTCTCCGCGTGATGTGCCGTAGTGCACGGAGCGCTATCACCTGACCCGAGCTAACAGATTGCTCTCTCGCTCGTAAGTCACACTGTTCCAGCTGCTTTTTAAAAGATTGCTTTTCAGAGGCACATTACGCAGAATGAAACAAACTGCAGCTTTTCTTTCTTTTTTTCATTTTTAAATAGAATGAGTCGCATGCATGGCAGTAATACTCTTAAGCTCCGTGAAACGTCGAGAGTAGCACTCTAGACTAAGCTGTGTCTGTTCCTGTTCAGTCTGGCTCTGGTGGAGGGAGTTATCAGAGACATGTAGCCGCCTCGTGATTCGTCCGATTGAGACACAGCATAGTGTAGCGCCACCGAGGCTAAAGACAAAATCTCTGGTTAATGTATACCTAAGCTAATGCCCCCAGCCCACCTCCCCATTTCAACACACCCTCTAGCTTGCATGCAGGAACTCAGGTGAGGTCATATTAAATCTTAGCGTTGCCGGGGTAGCAGTTGGAGAGAGGGATGGAGAGGGGCAGAGAGGTTGCTGGTGGTATGATAGTGACATTTTTAAAGCCAAAAGTTCCCTGATACACCCAGGTGGTTTTAAAATGAACAATCGGTGTGTTATCATCCTTATGGCAACAAGACCCTGCTATCGTCACTACCAGTGGCACAGTGTGAACCCTAGAGAACAAACTCATTATTTTACAACAGGCCTTGCAAACACAGCTAATCTGTTGAGCAATAGGGATCAGCTCAGACAATATCAATTCAGAAATCATCTAAAAATATTCTGGATATGCTAGGCTGTGTTGCATAAAAAAATTCGAAAAGTTAGAGAAATTGAAAAAAAGTGGAAACTACCAAATGTGGAAAAGTCATACTCTTGCTACTAAGTGGAAGCGCGTCAGTGGTTGAGTGTGAATGATGTTAATACAAAAAAATATCTGCTGCTTTTTAAAGACAAGCAGTTGGTAGAGATTAAATGCTCCCTTTCACCCTTATTTGAAAACAGATAATTTATATTCTATATAATATGTAATTTCATGAACTTTAACATCTATTAGTAATTCATGAAAATGAATTGCTAGTCTAAAGATTTTTTTTTTCTTGAGACTAATATGTTTACTTTAAAATAGGGCCGTCAAGCGATACATTTTTTTTAGCCAATTACATAATGGCAGGTATTACATAATTGACTTTAAAGTTCAATGTCTCTTTTATTTAAAACATGTCTTTCATTACCATACGGTGCATTTTAAGATCCAATTAATAACATTTCCATTTCCCTTAAGATTCAATGCATCTCAGGCCACATCCACACTAACCCGGGTATTGTAAAAACGCACACCCGCAATGAATATGTTTGAGCCAATATGTTGCGTTGTATCTGGAGATAAATAAGTACATTGCACAGAGAGATCATCATTTGCATTTCGGTTGAGGTGATATTTAAGGGTTGATGAACTCCGTTGATAGGAAAATTTCTTACTACAGAGATTGCATATGTACCTATCGACAGTTCCGTCTGGGAGTTGTTCAAACTTGAATTTTCCGTTCACGGGGCCGAGCATCATCTTCTCGTCTGCCTCCATTTAGTTTCAACGCAAATGACGCAGCGGGTCAAAGGGCACTATAGAAGCGCGATTAATCTGCGTTCATTTATTTCACGTGTTCTTTTTTCTGTGATTAATTAATCGAAATGAACGCGTTACTTTGACAACCCTACTTTAAAAGGAAAGAGATGATCTTACCTGCAGACCAGACTGAGTCTCAAAATGAGGAGGATCATATTAAATGATCATAATTATTATTGTCGTTTCACAGTGTCAGGAATAAATTTGAATGGTTCATGGAACTGACCCCGTCGAGGTTGTGATTCATTGGCCTGTACGCCAACCTGGCCTGGAGCATTGTAGGTGTTGAATACGTTTCCATGGTGATTATGTCATCATCCGTGGCAACAGCAGTGAATCACTGACAATATCAGTGGAAATACAAATCCTATCATGTGTGTTTGTATGCGATGCATGTTAAGAGGAACCCCATTTACTGATAACCTTCTCCGTCCTTTGCCTACAGGTTCGGGCCAACGACGCAGACACTGGAACCAATGGCGAGATTGACTACAGCCTTCACCAAGCCTCCGAGACAGTACAGAGGCTGCTCCGCATCGACCGCTCCACTGGCGTCATCTTAGTCAAGGGCCAGGTCGACCGTGAGGAGGAAAACTTCCTCAAGTTCTTTGTCGTGGCCAGGGACCGTGGCCCCAACGCCAAGAGCTCCAAGGTCCTGGTGACAATCAGAGTCAGGGACCACAATGACAACGCGCCAGCTATTGAGATCCGAGGTATCGGCCTTGTTACCCACCATGATGGCGTGGCAAACATATCGGAGGACATGCCCATCGGCACGCCGGTAGCCCTGGTGCAGGTGTCGGACCGCGACGAGGGTGAGAACGCCGTGGTGACGTGTGTGGTGGCAGGGGATGTCCCGTTCCAGCTTCGACCGGCCAGTGAATCGGCCAACGACCGAAAGAGGAAGTACTTCTTGCAGACGACCACACTGCTGGACTACGAGCGTGTCAAGGACTACCGGATTGAAATTGTTGCTGTGGATTCTGGCAATCCAGCATTGTCCAGTACCAATTCTTTGAAGGTCCAGGTCACAGACATGAATGACAACATGCCAAACTTTTCCCCAGCATTGTTGGAGGTGGACTTTGCAGAGGGAAACCAGCCCGGAGATAAGGTCTTGGACATGATGGCCACTGATGCTGATAGTGGCACCAATGCAGAGCTGAGCTACAGCATTGTTGAATCCTCCTCATCCAAGCTCTTTGAGATTGATGTCAACACTGGCGAGGTGCGTGTGAAGAACCAGCTGGATCGTGAAGAAGTCCAACGCTACCAGTTCCACGTGGCCGCAGCCGACAAGGGTGTCCCAAGCAAAACAGGCACAGCCACCGTTGTGGTCAATGTTCTGGACTGCAATGACAATGACCCAAAGTTCATGCTGAGCGGATACAGCTTCTCGGTCATTGAAAACATGGCCCCACTCAACCCAGTCGGAGTGGTAACTGTTACTGATGCAGATGAAGGGGAGAATGCCAGAGTCAAGCTGTATGTAGAGCCGGACAATGGCAAATTTGTCATCCAAAACGGCACAGGAACAATCCTCTCCAGCCTCTCCTTCGACCGGGAGAAGGAGAGCTCCTACACCTTCCGGCTCAGGGCAGTCGATGCCGGAGATCCACCTCGCTCCTCCTATGTAGGGGTAACCATCAATGTTCTGGATGAAAACGACAACGCCCCTTACGTAACCAAACCCTCAAACTCTACCTACAAGTACCTTCCCCCGGTCACGGCCCCAGACGCCCTGGTGGAGGTGGTCGAGGCAGAGGACATGGACTATGGTCAGAATGCAGAGCTGGTTTACAGCATCACCGGGGGCAACCCTTACAACCTGTTCCACATCTCCCCCAATAGCGGTGAAGTCACCCTGGCACAGGAATTTGCCCGCAAACACAACGGGCTGCATCGCCTGGTGGTGCGGGTCAGCGATAAGGGGAAGCCTCCGCGCCACACCACCGCCTTGGTCCACATATACGTCAACGACACTGTTGGAAATGTCACCCACATAGAGGCTCTGGTGGGGCACAGTCTCTACACCCCTCTAGACAGGGACATCGCTGGGGACCCCGAGTACGCTCACAGCCAACGCAACAACATCCTGTATGCCATCCTGACGGGGATCGCCGGGGTGATTCTTGTCATCGTAGCCGTTGTTGTAATTCGGCACCGACTGCAGAAAGACACAAAGAGCGGCTACCAGCCTGGCAAGAAAGAGAACAAGGACCTGTTCGCACCAAAACAGGGTCCAAAAAACGGCAAGGGGAAAAGGAGCAAAAAGGGAAAGGCCCCTAAGCCAGCCAAGGCCCTGGAGGAGGACGAGGAGGCAAGCCTCCAGAAGGGCCTCAAGTTCAACCTCATCAATGAAGACGTCAACGACAGCCCCAGGATCCACCTGCCCCTAAATTACCCGCCAGGAAGCCCCGATCTGGGCCGGCACTACCGCTCCAACTCCCCCCTGCCCTCCATTCAGCTCCAACCCCAGTCCCCCTCAGCCTCGAAGAAGCACCAGGCGGTCCAGGACCTCCCGGCCACCAACACCTTTGTGGGGACGGGAGACAACACCTCCACGGGGTCCGACCAATACTCGGATTACAGCTACAAGGCAAACCCGCCCAAATACAGCAGCAAACAGGTAGGCGAATACTACACCACAAGGTACAACAGGAACATCACGTGGAACAATGAGGTGTGGTAGTCACAGGGGACTGGTTGGCACTCACAACACTGCACTGATTACCTTGTCTCTCCGTTGTCCTGCCCCATAGCTCACAGCCACCGCTCTTCAGCTTCTTTGATCAACATTTTATTTTGGTTTTGTGCACTATTTTGAGTTCACAACTTTTTTTTTTCTGTTGTTAGCTTCTATTAATTCATAATACATCATCAACTGTCTGTTATTTTTTTTGGTCATTTGTTTATTGTTCTGTTTCACTATTTTCCCACTGGGTGACATGAAGGAGTTTAAAGATTTTTATTTTCCAAAGGTATCATTTCCAAACTTTTCTGTTTGGGAGTTCCATTACTTCTCATTCATTCAGAATGTTTTGGTCTCGATCGCATTCCCTCCACGTCGAGCGGCTCCTAATCTGATATAAGAAAGCTACTGTGAATCTTAAAGGCGTTTTATTATGTGGGCTATCCGTTTGTTATGACCAACTCAGCTGGACTTTAGACAGTTGGTCTCTGAATTGTGGCTTTAGACAAAACGAAGGGAGGGACCCGAGGTTTATACCGTTGATAAACCAAGCCGAAGAGGGCGCTTGTTTCACGGTCAAACAATCGAATAAAGGATAGGTACAATTAACGCCATTTCCCAACATCCGTCACCATTGCACCTGTCAGCTTAACTGAAATATAGCTTTTAATTATGCTGTCCCCATTCGCCAGGGCTAAAGTCAATTGTTTGCACAAATTAACGGGAGGCAATTCCAGGCGATGACTCTGCCTCTACCCATAGTGCCTTGCTACTATTTAATGTACATGCTGAGGGTCGTTAACTTCAGCCCCTAATGAGGGTCGATGCGTGAGTCCTGTGGTTCTTGCGGCAAGCGTTCACATTACAGGCCCGGTGTTTGTGGTGGTGTCTACTGTGAAATCAGAGAGGAAGATTGGCAGGTATAAAGAGACGCACCTCGCACAGCAAGCCGGTGACAATCAAAGTGAAGTCATATGCAAATTGTACATATGTGAATAACAAAACTATTTTTTTGGTTCTTGTGATTTTTCCTGTGTTTGTTTAATTATGCTGTTTTGGTTCGTGTGTGTTGGCTTTGGCACACAAAACGCCTGTTCGCTGATACCTCACGTACTCACTCAGTTGTGTTCTAATGACTTGTGTTCATCGTTGAAATATGCTGTACCAAAGAAAATGCACAGACACACATTCTTTCATACCATGTACAAACAAATGCACACACTTGTACTCCGGCAGTATTGCAAATGTTACAAGACGTCATATGTAGTTCATTACCCTTAGGTAGTTCGGTTTCTGTTAGCCATAGAGAGCTAGGGATGACTACCGCTAGCATACCTGCCATACAGATGTGGTTCAGGTCTAGGTCAGGATTTGTCCTCATGAGGGTTGGCTAAGGTTAATGGAAATGTTTAATTCAAGATACTCTCTAAGAGTGTCTGAGTACGTGTGTCTGAGTGAGAGTGTGTGTATGAATGTTTTGCCTGCCAATTCTCCAGTTATCAGTTCATTTAATCTTTTTTTTTGAAAGATTGTATCAGTTTTTCATGCTACTGTGTCTTCCCGGCTATGTTCGAAAGCTGTGTATTCTAGTGGAATATGTACAGTGTGTGCGCGTGTGTCTTTTCCACAGATTTCTAAGACAACTTCAATAAACATGTTATCCAAACGTGTGCTTTACATTCTCTGTTCATTCACCTGGGGCATGGGGGACGAGACATGCAATGGGACATGGGCTCCATTCAGGAAGAGGCAAGTCATGAAAACAAAGCAGTCACACCATTACCATCCACCTACCTGTCAGTAATGACACACATCCTGATGCCGCTGTTGATGAATCATCCGCAACTCCATTTTGTACCTCCATGCTATACTTCTTGGTTCCGATTGTTCTCCATGGGATTTGTCACTGCCTGTCTATCGTCTATTTGGTAACGGTAACAGCATAGCTGGTATCTAAATTTGTTACTGTTTATCTGGTGACAAAATCTGTAGCAGTCTGACCAATGGGGTTGTCGTATTTAGTGTACTAGGACCTATAGTTTATTTAGAAGGATTATTTAGATTTAGCTGTGTGTTGGGGAAGCAAACCACTAGCAGCTTTAGCCAGCTGATATCGCCACAACAAAACTCTGTAACGCTAGAATAGAGAGATTATTCTACCAGAATACTGTATTAGAAGGGCCCTGCTCCCAAACTCAAGGCTCAATCATATCCACCCAACAAGGCAACTCGCTTAGTATGAGTTGCGCTTTTATGTTTGTGTATGCAGTCTGTCTGTGAGGAGCTATTGATTGCCAAAACGTGTCCTTTATCAGTGTGGTTTGTTTGTTATATGTCTGGGTAATGTTGAACAGAAGCAGAAACACACAGCCAACCAAAACTATGACTAGCCACGAGGAGGCTGTAATCAGACGTGGTCAGCTTAAAAAACATAATGTAAAACAATGCATTTATTGTATCTGATCGTTTTGTTTTATGACAGTAGCCACTGGTAATAGCTCTATAACAGTGTTTGTTTTCCTTTTATTATAATCATTCTTTCTCTACCAAGTCTGCATCGAGTATAGTCAGGAAGAAAGGGGCTGATTTTTAAGGATAATGTCACCGCTGAAGGCCTTTCTTTTGTTCGGAATCTGCTCTAGCTTAGCATTAGGCAGGCATTATGGTGGAAGGTCTTCACAGGAAGCCGGCCTGCTAGCACCTTTTCTCACTACATTTTCATCAGAGAAAATTGCACCAATTTCAAAATGGCTCCATGTAGCTGCAATCAGCCAAGCAACAAAGAAACCCACTCACCGCCGTTGAACACTTTTTTTCTGTTCCTTTGATTCAGTTTCCTTCCCCTCCTAACACCATTCTAATGCATATCTGTTGAGTCAACTTTTTTGTTTGGGTGGGGCTTTGTTGCTTTTGGATTTTTTGAGGGGGAAATGTTGTACACAGATCACACCAAACACGGCAAACCAAACCATAGGGTCAGCAACACACGCGCATTGCTGACCAATTGCTTCTTCCCATTGGCTTGAATTACCATCCGGTTCCGTCACTTCCCACCTTTTTGAGCCAATTAGAAGCAGCGATTGGAAGTTAACTTTATTTTTTTACTTAGCCTGTGGAAATGTTTTTAGCGCTTGGTTTCGTGTGTGTGTGTGTGTGTGTGTGTGTGTGTGTGTGTGTGTGTGTGTGTGTGTGTGTGTGTGTGTGTGTGTGTGTGTGTGTGTGTGTGTGTGTGTGTGTGTGTGTGTGTGTGCCAT
Organism: Gadus chalcogrammus; assembly: GCF_026213295.1. Classification (NCBI taxonomy): domain Eukaryota; kingdom Metazoa; phylum Chordata; class Actinopteri; order Gadiformes; family Gadidae; genus Gadus; species Gadus chalcogrammus. Next base: position 352,549 of record NC_079421.1, read on the forward strand.
CAAATCAGGTCGGTGTACTTAGTCTCCTTGTGGTTAAAGTGAGGGACAGACGGGGTTGGACCGGTATTTCACAGAAAAGGTGTCAGTGGTGTGTGTGGGTGTATGTGTGTCTTTGGACCAGGGGGAGGAGGGGGAGGTGGTGGGAGAGTGTGTGACAGGGCTAGTTGAAACACGCCGGAGACACGGAGGTAAGATAAATCGGTCACAGGCAACAGGGTACAGCACGGTGGTCACAATAGAGCTTTTGTTCTACCTTGGTACGGATTCCACAGTGTAGCCATCACTCAAGGCCGTCTGCCTGCTCTGGAGTGGGTGTGCACGTGTGCGTGTGTGTTTGTTGCGATGGCCTGCAGGTTTTCGTGGGGGGAACAGAAAGGTAACAGAGAGACAGATGTACTATGGAGCGACACGCATGAACAGAGACATGACATGTATGCAGTGGCAGCAGAGAGACAGACATATGAATAGCGAAACATACACAGACCGAAAAAGATAGACACGCCGTTGAATACAGCGAGAGACAGGCGGCTGAATGCCGGAGTGATGCAGAAATGGGGAAAGACAGACAGGTGAACATAGTGAGAGACAAGGAGTTGAATAGAGAGGGATAGACGGGCATATGAGTTGAGCTCAATAGAGAGACAGGGCAGGAAAAACCGAGGTAGACATGCTGCTGAATTGGGCTAGATTGGTGAAAAGAGAGACAGGAACAGTAGAATAGAAGGGGCACCCTGTAATTTTTCCCTCTTTGTCCTGTAATTGGACTTCTTGACCTCTGTCCTCACCCAGTTCCTTTAACCTCCTCCCTCGGAAACAAATGCACACTGCACTGCTTTCAACCCATGACGGGTGTGGCCAAGGGCCCTTGACACAGGGCTTAGGGGAAAGGGGCCCAGAACAGCTGAAACGTCCTCTGTTTTATTTATTCATTCTCTCTCTCAAACACACCTCTCAGATTTGGATTTCTGTCTACCAAGGGAAACAGACTTTTCTCTCTCTCTCTCTCTCTCTCTCTCTCTCTGTCTCTCTGTCTCTCTGTCTCTCTCGTTCTCTCTACCTATCTCTGCTTCAGGCACATGGTTTGACAGGCTGACTATCATGTTGCTGGAAATCTCAATACAAAGGAGAATGTTTATCTAAAGCTTTTGTGTGTCCGTGTTTGTTGGTGTGTACATGTGACTGGGGGAGTGTATCAGTGTTTGCATGTGTGTGTGTGTGTGTGTGTGTGTGTGTGTGTGTGTGTGTGTGTGTGTGTGTGTGTGTGTGTGTGTGTGTGTGTGTGTGTGTGTGTGTGTGTGTGTGTGTGTGTGTGTGTGTGTGTGTGTGTGTGTGTGTGTGTGCGCGCCCTAAGGCATGATTCTGTTCCACTTCGGTCCCGTCTTAGGAGCAGGTGGCATAGCAACACACACAAATAGCACAACAAACACATACACCCACGCACACACACACACACACACACACACACACACACACACACACACACACACACACACACACACACACACACACACACACACACACACACACACACACACACACACACACACACACACACACTCCCGATGACACTAAATGCTCTGCAGTCACTTGGAGGTTCTTTAAAGGGAGAGATGACAAAGACAAAAACCAACATGATGTCTGAAGACGACAGGAAGGAACAGAGCTGGGGAAGCAGGGGCTTGGAGCCTGAGAGAGTGGAGAGAGGAAGATTAAGAGGGGATACCGTCTGTAGAGTCTGGAAAGAGAGGGGGAAAGAGTTACTGAGAGAGAGAACTAGGGGAATTGGGGAGGGAGAGTGAGAGAAGAGAGGGGGAGAGAGTTACTGAGAGAGAACTAGGGGAGGAAGAGTGAGAGAAGAGAGGGGGTAAGAGTTACTGAGAGAGAACTAGGGGAGGAAGAGTGAGAGAAGAGAGGGGGAAAGAGTTACTGAGAGAGATAACTAGGGGAATTGGGGAGGGAGAGAAGAGAGGGGGAAAGAGTTACTGAGAGAGAGAACTAGGGGAGGAAGAGTGAGAGAAGAGAGAGGGAGAGAGCGAGATACAGAGAGATAACTAGGGGGATAAGGGAGGAAGAGTGAGAGAAGAGAGGGGGAGAGAGTTACTGAGAGAGAGAACTAGGGGGAAAAAGGGAGGAAGAGTGAGAGAAGAGAGGGGGAGAGAGCGAGATACAGAGAGAGAACTAGGGGAATACGGGAGTGAGAGAAGAGAGTTACTGAGAGAGAGAACTAGGGGAATTGGGGAGGGAGAGTGAGAGAAGAGAGGGGGAGAGAGTTACTGAGAGAGAGAACTAGGGGAGGAAGAGTGAGAGAAGAGAGGGGGAGAGAGTAACTGAGAGAGAACTAGGGGGAAAAAGGGAGGAAGAGTGAGAGAAGAGAGGGGGAGAGAGCGAGATACAGAGAGAGAACTAGGGGAATACGGGAGGAAGAGTGAGAGAAGAGAGGGGGAGAGGGCGAGAGACAGACAGAGAACGAGGGGGAATACGGGAGGGAGAGTGACATACAGGAACAGAATTATGTAAAGCAACCAAGGTACGAGTAAGTTTCCGCACCACACACACGCGCACACACTCATAACCCACAATGTAACATATTGTTCCGCATTACAGGGAACTACTATATGTTACATGTCCTTACATCACACCTCCGTAACAAAACCAAGACAAGTGGACGAAGAAAAGACCAGAATACAAATTTAAATACGAGGAGTGATCCCCAATCCCTGTATAACTCCCAAAGCGTTGAAATATTATAGAGAATGACCCTACGACATGTAATGTTGGGGATACAGATGGAGGCTGTGTGAGTACTGTGTGAGGGCTGTTGGGTGGTGTAATGGGGATACAGATGGAGGCTGTGTGAGTACTGTGTGAGGGCTGTTGGGTGGTGTAATGTTGGGATACAGATGGAGGCTGTGTGAGTACTGTGTGAGGGCTGTTGGGTGGTGTAATGTTGGGATACAGATGGAGGCTGTGTGAGTACTGTGTGAGGGCTGTGGGTGGTGTAATGTTGGGGATACAGATGGAGGCTGTGTGAGTACTGTGTGAGGGCTGTTGGGTGGTGTAATGTTGGGGATACAGATGGAGGCTGTGTGAGTACTGTGTGAGGGCTGTTGGGTGGTGTAATGTTGGGGATACAGATGGAGGCTGTGTGAGTACTGTGTGAGGGCTGTTGGGTGGTGTAATGTTGGGGATACAGATGGAGGCTGTGTGAGTACTGTGTGAGGGCTGTTGGGTGGTGTAATGTTGGGGATACAGATGGAGGCTGTGTGAGTACTGTGTGAGGGCTGTTGGGTGGTGTAATGTTGGGGATACAGATGGAGGCTGTGTGAGTACTGTGTGAGGGCTGTTGGGTGGTGTAATGTTGGGGATACAGATGGAGGCTGTGTGAGTACTGTGTGAGGGCTGTTGGGTGGTGTAATGGGGATACAGATGGAGGCTGTGTGAGTACTGTGTGAGGGCTGTTGGGTGGTGTAATGGGGATACAGATGGAGGCTGTGTGAGGGCTGTGTGAGGGCTGTTGGGTGGTGTAATGTTGGGGATACAGATGGAGGCTGTGTGAGTACTGTGTGAGGGCTGTTGGGTGGTGTAATGGGGATACAGATGGAGGCTGTGTGAGTACTGTGTGAGGGCTGTTGGGTGGTGTAATGTTGGGGATACAGATGGAGGCTGTGTGAGTACTGTGTGAGGGCTGTTGGGTGGGTGTAATGTTGGGGATACAGATGGAGGCTGTGTGAGTACTGTGTGAGGGCTGTGGGTGGTGTAATGGGGATACAGATGGAGGCTGTGTGAGTACTGTGTGAGGGCTGTCGGGTGGTGTAATGTTGGGGATACAGATGGAGGCTGTGTGAGCACTGTGTGAGGGCTGTTGGGTGGTGTAATGGGGATACAGATGGAGGCTGTGTGAGTACTGTGTGAGGGCTGTGGGTGGTGTAATGTTGGGGATACAGATGGAGGCTGTGTTGAGTACTGTGTGAGGGCTGTTGGGTGGTGTAATGGGGATACAGATGGAGGCTGTGTGAGTACTGTGTGAGGGCTGTTGGGTGGTGTAATGGGGATACAGATGGAGGCTGTGTGAGTACTGTGTGAGGGCTGTTGGGTGGTGTAATGGGGATACAGATGGAGGCTGTGTGAGTACTGTGTGAGGGCTGTTGGGTGGTGTAATGGGGATACAGATGGAGGCTGTGTGAGTACTGTGTGAGGGCTGTTGGGTGGTGTAATGTTGGGGATACAGATGGAGGCTGTGTGAGTACTGTGTGAGGGCTGTGGGTGGTGTAATGTTGGGGATACAGATGGAGGCTGTGTGAGTACTGTGTGAGGGCTGTTGGGTGGTGTAATGTTGGGGATACAGATGGAGGCTGTGTGAGTACTGTGTGAGGGCTGTTGGGTGGTGTAATGGTGGGGATACAGATGGAGGCTGTGTGAGGGCTGTGTGAGGGCTGTTGGGTGGTGTAATGTTGGGGATACAGATGGAGGCTGTGTGAGTACTGTGTGAGGGCTGTGGGTGGTGTAATGTTGGGGATACAGATGGAGGCTGTGTGAGTACTGTGTGAGGGCTGTTGGGTGGTGTAATGGGGATACAGATGGAGGCTGTGTGGTACTGTGTGAGGGCTGTGGGTGGTGTATGGGGATACAGATGGAGGCTGTGGTGAGTACTGTGTGAGGGCTGTTGGGTGGTGTAATGGGGATACAGATGGAGGCTGTGTGAGTACCTGTGTGAGGGCTGTTGGGTGGTGTAATGTTGGGGATACAGATGGAGGCTGTGTGAGTACTGTGTGAGGGCTGTTGGGTGGTTGTAATGTTGGGGATACAGATGGAGGCTGTGTGAGTACTGTGTGAGGGCTGTTGGGTGTGTAATGTTGGGGATACAGATGGAGGCTGTGTGAATACTGTGTGAGGGCTGTTGGGTGGTGTAATGTTGGGGATACAGATGGAGGCTGTGTGAAGTACTGTGTGAGGGCTGTTGGGTGGTGTAATGGGGATACAGATGGAGGCTGTGTGAGTACTGTGTGAGGGCTGTTGGGTGGTGTAATGGGGATACAGATGGAGGCTGTGTGAGTACTGTTGTGAGGGCTGTTTGGGTGGTGTAATGGGGATACAGATGGAGTGCTGTGTGAGTACTGTGTGAGGGGCTGTTGGTGGTGTAATGTTGGGGGATACAGATGGAGGCTGTGTGAGTACTGTGTGTGGGCTGTTGGGTGGTGTTGTTGGGGATACAGATGGAGGCTGTGTGAGTACTGTGTGAGGGCTGTTGGGTGGTGTAATGGGGATACAGATGGAGGCTGTGTGAGTACTGTTTGAGGGCTGTTGGGTGGGTGTAATTTGGGGATACAGATGGAGCTGGTGTGAGTACTGTGTGAGGGCTGTTGGGTGGTGTAATGGGGATACAGATGGAGGCTGTGTGAGTACTGTGTGAGGGCTGTGGGTGGTGTAATGGGGGATACAGATGGAGGCTGTGTGAGTACTGTGTGAGGCTGTTGGGTGGTGTTAAGGGGGATACCAGATGGAGGCTGTGTGCGTACTGTGTGAGGGCTGTTGGGTGGTGTAAGTGGGGATACAGATGGTAGGCTGTGTGAGGTCTGTGGTGAGGGTCTGTTGGGTGGTGTAATGGGGATACAGATGGAGGCTGTGTGAGTACTGTTGAGGGCTGTTGGGTGGTGTAATGTTGGGATACCGATGGAGGCGGTGTGAGGGCTGTGTGAGGGCTGTTGGGTGGTGTAATGGGGATACAGATGGAGGCTGTGTGAGTACTGTGTGAGGGCTTGGGGTGGTGTAATGTTGGGGATACAGATGGAGGCTGTGTGAGTACTGTGTGAGGGCTGTTGGGTGGTGTAATGTTGGGGATACAGATGGAGGCTGTGTGAGTACTGTGTGAGGGCTGTTGGGTGGTGTAATGGGGATACAGATGGGAGGTCTGTGTGAGTACTGTGTGAGGGCTGTTGGTGGTGTAATGTTGGGGATACAGATGAGGCTGTGTGAGTACTGTGTGAGGGCTGTTGGGTGGTGTAATGGGGATACAGATGGAGGCTGTGTGAGTACTGTGTGAGGGCTGTTGGGTGGTGTAATGTTGGGGATACAGATGGAGGCTGTGTGAGTACTGTGTGGGGCTGTTGGTGGTGTAATGTTGGGGATACAGATGGAGGCTGTGTGCAGTACTGTGTGAGGGCTGTTGTGGTGGTGTAATGGGATACAGATGGAGGCTGTGTGAGTACTGTGTGAGGGCTGTTGGGTGGTGTAATGGGGATACAGATGGAGGCTGTGTGAGTACTGTGTGAGGGCTGTTGGGTGGTGTAATGTTGGGGATACAGATGGAGGCTGTGTGGAGTACTGTGTGAGGGCTGTTGGGTGGTGTAATGTTGGGGATACAGATGGAGGCTGTGTGAGTACTGTGTGAGGGCTGTTGGGTGGTGTAATGGGGATACAGATGGAGGCTGTGGTGAGTACTGTGTGAGGGCTGTTGGGTGGTGTAATGTTGGGATACAGATGGAGCTGTGTGAGTCACTGTGTGAGGGCTGTTGGGTGGTGTAATGTTGGGTATACAGAAAAAAAGGGGGGGAGGCTGTGTGAGTACTGTGTGAGGGCTTTGGGTGGTGTAATGGGATACAGATGGAGGCTGTGTGAGTACTGTGTGAGGGCTGTTGGGTGGTGTAATGTTGGGGATACAGATGGAGATTGTGTGAGTACTGTGTGAGGGCTGTTGGGTGGTGTAATGTTGGGGATACAGATGGAGGCTGTGTGAGTACTGTGTGAGGGCTGTTGGGTGGTGTAATGTTGGGATACAGATGGAGATTGTGTGAGTACTGTGTGAGTACTGTGTGAGGGCTGCTGGGTGGTGTAATGTTTCCACTCTGATTCCTAGATGCCAACTGACAACCATGGCTGACACGGTCTCCCCCTCCCCCCTCCACCCCCTCCCCCCTCCCCCCTCCACCCCCTCCACCCCAACTGACAGGAGTCAACATGAGGACGGGTGGATGGGGTAGAGCGGCGGAGACAGGGACAGTAGAGATACTTACCATCAGCTCCAGTATAGTCTTTGCACAAATTCAACAGCAACCAAACTTCAGTATGTTCAATGATTGTGATTGCTCCAATAATGATGGTACACTTTGATTGCAGTCAGCCTCTACTGGAAGTCTCCTGGGATAAAACCCTCTGTTCAATGACTTCCGCACTGCAAGACATTTGGGATGCTTCCGAATTCTCAAAATGATTTCCTCCAGATTTTTTAGAACCTCTCCCCCAACACATGACAGAACTCAACCAATCACAAACTACAGTTAATCGAGAGCACAAACTTA